>NC_056004.1:17178216-17480133 GCF_018446385.1 Zingiber officinale
GTTGCCGAGCGGGCGGATCGACCATGCAGAGGGAGGATCGGCCGAGCTGGCAGGTCGACCGAGAGGAGGGCAGATCGGCCGAGTAGAGGGCGGATCGGCCAAGCAGGTAGGTCAGTCGAGAGGAGGGCGGATCTGCCGAGCAAAGGATGGATCGGCAGAGTAAAGGGCGGATCAACCGAGCAGAGGACGGATCGGCTGAGCAGAGGGTAGATCGGTCGATCGGGCAGGTCGGCAGAGCAGAGGGCGGATTAATCGAGCGGAGGGCGGATCGGCCGAGTGGAGGGCGGATCGACCGAGTGGAGGCCGGATCGGCCGAGCAGAGGACGGATTGACCGAGGCATGCGAGAGTCGCAGTTTCCTTGAAACAGATTCGCTCCCACCTTCGGCTGTGCTTCGAGGCTTACTCGGGTCGTCTGTTTCCCAGGATACAACGGTCTGACCATGAACTCCATCAAGAACTAGTGGTCACGGTGAACTGAGTGGCACCCGATCGCTATCACAGGCACTCTACCGAGCAGGAGTTGCACGACAAGGAGGGGAATGAGGTGGAGAGCTTCTGCTTGCTTCGATGTGTGTGTCCTCTTCCTATGATCGGAGCCTCCTTATATAGGAGCTCAGATCAATGGCCAGAGTTAATGATCTTAATGGTCATTATTGTTGGTGCAACCTTAGGTCAAGGTTGACCTGGTTGACCCGACTCGAGTTGACCTGACTCGAGGTATATTTTGATGTTTGACAAGAATAGAGAAATTGTATTTTGATGTTTGACAAGAATAGGAACTTGGGAGTGTGGGTGCAACCTTTGGTCAAGGTTGACCTGGTTGACCCGACTTGAGTTGACCTGATTCGGGAAAGTCCAAGTATGGAGACTTGGCACGGAAAAGTCCAAGCAGGGAGCTTGGCACGGAAAAAGTCCAAGTATGGAGACTTGGCACGGAAAAGTCCAAGTATGGAGACTTGGCACGGAAAAGTCCAAGCAGGGAGCTTGGCACAGGAAAAGTCCAAGTATGGAGACTTGGCACGGGAAAAGTCCAAGTATGGAGACTTGGCACGGAGAAGTCCAAGTATGGAAGCTTGGCATGGGAAGTCGGAGAGGGCTCGGCAGCTCGTTCTCCGGACTAGGTCAGAGAGGGCTCGGTAGCTCGTTCTCTGGACCAGACGAAGTCGGAGAGGACTCGGCAGCTCGTTCTCCGGACTAGGTCAGAGAGGGCTCGGGAGCTCGTTCTCTGGACCAGACGAAGTTAGAGAGGGCTCGGGAGCTCGTTCTCTGGACCAGACGAAGTTAGAGAGGGCTCGGCAGCTCGTTCTCCGGACTAGGTCAGAGAGGGCTCGGGAGCTCATTCTCTGGACCAGATGAGGAAGTCGGAGAGGGCTCGGTATCTCGTTCTCCGGACTAGGTCAGAGAGGGCTCGGTAGCTCGTTCTCTAGACCAGAAAAGCTACATAGGCATTGGATCGGTCTGTTAACCTATCCAGTGATACTATGGATGTCTGGATCGGTCTGGTGACCGATAAGTAACCAAACAGAAGCTTTCTGTGGGTTAACTGATCGGTCTGTAGACCAATCAGGAAGCCGAAGGGATTCAGAGAACAATAAGGGGGATCGGTCTGTGGACCGATCCACCTATAGGCTGATCGGTCCACAGACCGATCAGGCTTCGAAGCCAACTCTCACAGAGAGTTGGTTGATCGGTCTGGGAACCGATCAGCCTAGGGCCTGATCGGTCCACAGACCGATCAGGAGACTCCCAGACCGATCAGGTTGGAGCCTGATCGGTCCAGGCCTAGCCGTTGCGACACAACGGCTAGATTTCTGTGTTACTCTTTGTCTTCTTCAAGTACAGGATATATATCGAGGTCGAGGGCCTCTACAGTATACGACTTCCTCTTCCTCCTTACTGCGATTTGAGCTTTGCTGAGCTCCTCATTCCTGAAGCTTCGTGTGAGCTTCCCTCGACTGGTTGATCAGCTGTTGTTGGCATCATCCGTGAAGTTGCTACTTCATCAACGGACTCCAGTCGACGAGAAGAAGGCAAGCAAACTTGGTAGAGTTTATTTACATTCATATTATCCATTGTTTCTTGCTTTATTTCTTGTACTCCTTTATTGCTGTTGCAAAAGAGATTGTGGCGAGGTTTCTCCACCCAGAAGGTGTTTTTGTTAGCCGGTTTTCCGGGGTCTCATCCACCGACGGATTGATAGGATTCGTCCACCTTACGGACAAGCCGAGGAGTAGGAGTATCATCTCTGAACCTCGTTATATCGTCGTGTTTGAGGTTTGATCTTTTCCATCTTCGTTTCTACTGTTTATTTCCGCTGTGCTAACTCAAATTGTAGGAAGAAACGAGAATTTGGGGTCGGCTATTCACACCCCCCTCTCTAGCCGCATCCGAAGGTCCTAACAAGTGGTATCAGAGCGAGGTTGCTCTTCGTCGGATTAACACCCGGAGGAGCACAAGCTAGAGAATGGATCGACTTGGAGAAGACATCACGATTCCACCCTTCTATGATCGCGACGACTTCGCGTATTGGAAGGTAAGAGTGAAGTATTTTCTTATGACTAACCTAGAAAATTGGAATTGTGTACAAGTAGGTTTTATTCCTCCGGTGGATAAAGAAGGAGAACCTCTTGAGAAGAAGAAGTGGACGAAGGAACATATCCACCGATCCATGATCAACGACGAGGTAACGAAAATCTTTGAATTTTCATTACCTAATGATATCTTGTGTAAGATAGGTGGATACAACGATGCCAAGGAGTTGTGGAACAACTTGGCTAAGTTCCATGAGGAGAGCTCCAATCCAAGTCATGAAGAGGAGTCAAGTGAGCCAAGTAGCTCACATCATGGAGGTATGGAATTAGAAGTTGAGGGCTACTCAACATCTAAGGAAGAAGAGGAGGAAAGTTCTTCTTCAAGATTGGAGCAAGAAGAAGAAGCCTCTACCTCCGGAAGGGATGAAGAAGAGAGCTTATATCCATCCTCAACCCTAGGTAACTCAAGCAACTTAATTTCAAGGAAATTACATATAATGTGCTTTGAGTGTAGGGAATATGGGCATTACAAGAGCAAATGTCCAAAGAGGATTAGGAAGACTCCACCGGCACCAAAAGTCAAGGAAGCCGGAGTCCCGATACGCAAGGACAAGGAGCGCGTGGTGTGCTTCCAATGCAAGAAAAGGGGACATTATATGAGTCAATGTCCAAGGGGAAGGCAACCTCACAAGGACAAGAGACCAAGCACATCTATGGGGGGAGCTAAGGCAAACCCTAAGGTACCCTTTAAGGCACATTATTGCAATTCTAATAAGACACATGCTAGTAGTTTTATTGCAATTGTCAATAATGATAAGCATAACCATAGAAACCGATACATGTGCTTAGGTGCCAAACATGTTAGCCTAGATAAGGACATTGCTAGAAATGCCAACCCTAGAGCTAACTCATCTAAGGTTAAGGAAAACCTAGATAGGAATCCCAAAACAACTAGACATATGCCTAGGGATACCTCAAAGAAAAATGAAAAATTAAAGCTTGAGGTATTAGAAAAGGAAAATCAAGTCTTGAGGTCAAGACTTGACACTTTAGAAAAGGCTCTTAAGAATTTGAAGAAACCAACTCTAGGGTCTAAGGGTCAAAAATCAAAGCCCAAGGACATGAGAGGTTTGGGTCACAAACCTAAGTCTCAAGTGGTTAAGCCCGCTTATCATAATGTTCCATTCGATTATGGAACAAAACCTAGGGCTAGGAAGACCATCACCAAGGTCACAAGGGGAGTCACCCCTAGAGTTGATCTTGATGAGTCTCAAATGACCAAGGCTTTAAAGCCTAGGAGGGTCATTAGGAGGGTTGCTAGGGAAGTCATCCCTAGTGAATATTTAGTGAACCCAATAAGCTCAAATAGGTATTGGGTTCCTAGGAGCATGATTCCTTCACGCTAGATGGTTTAGGGTGTGCCAACCTCAATTGGATAGGTAGTTAACCTACTCATGGCAAAAGATGGCATTTTAGGAATTTTCAAGATGTAATCAAGCCTTGAAAATGAAATTAACAATTATTCCTAAGGTGATTAGGAGGTGCCAACCACATTTGAGGAGTGTTCTAAGATCAATCTAATTGGCACATAGTGATCTAAAAATCTTTAGTATATGATTTTAGGTCTATTACTCTTAGGAATATAGAATTTATGGCAAAATGATCAAAACTATCAAAAATGGCGACTAAGGCTAGAATTAGGTATTTTCTATACCTTTATATGTTATTTGTCATACATTGTTTGTCATATGCCATGTCATGACATCATATTTAACTTAGTATCATTTGAAATGTCATGATAATGCTTATGTTAGTTATATGTCATGCCTTATTTAAGTTTCATACTTTATGACATGACATCATGATATTGGCACATGTTTCCACTTATGATATTATTTTATGCCATGTCATCATCTCTTGCATTTATGATCAATTAATTTGATTTAAGGATAGAAACACAATTTGATATGGAGATCAAATTGTTGTTTAGAAAATGCATAAGAACTTAACTTAAGATGACCTAAACCCATATCTCACATCAAAATTGACTTGGATGTGTTTGATACACCTTAGATGTGTGTGAGATATTAGGATTATGAGTTAGGATCAAGGTGCATAGTTCTTGTACCTAGATGAGCCTAATTCAAATTTGAGGATCATAGGGAAAGCTTGTGTACAAGTCATGTACATTTAGCCCTAAGATTGTGGTCCTAAATTGAATGGTTTAAGATCATTTCAAAATTGATTTGAAAAACCTTGATGAAGCTTTTCTAGTGATAGCATTCATCATTGAGCAAGTTGATACAAAGATGGATTAACCTCGAGCTATTTCAAAGTTTTTCGAACTTTGTATCAAGATTTGAAAATGGAAGTTATTTTCATAGAAAACTATTTTTCCATGATAATATATATTATGAGGAATGTATCCTCAAAATTTTACAATTTTTGGAATTTTTTAGGGGTTTCTGAATTTCGGGAGAAAAATCAGAACTCTTATCAGGGAATTGTGGACCGATCAGAGAAGGGCCTGATCGGTCCAGAGAAGTGTGGATCGGTCACTGGACCGATCCAGGGAAGTCTGATCGGTCTGGTGACCGATCCAGAGGAATCCTGATCGGTCTGGTGACCGATCAGAGCGTGCCAAAATGCTGATTTTCGACTGATTGTCTGAAATTTCAGCTATGGAAGTTGGTGCTTTAGATTTCTAAAGGGTTGAAACTCTCCAAGACATTATTGGTGCAATGGTCAAGGGGGAGTTGACCTTTAGGGGGAGTTTTACCTAATGGTCAAGGGGGAGTTGACTTTTAGGGGGAGTTTTTACTCGATTTCTGAGGATGAGTGATATGAGATTATCACTAAGTTGATTGTTGTCTTTAGTATCAAGGGGGAAATTAAGGGTTTCAATGAAAGGTATGAGACTTTCATTATGAAGAAACTCTTGACCTTGATTCACTCTTTTTGATGTGTGTCAAAAAGGGGGAGAATGTTTAGAAAATGTTCAAGGAAGAACATTGGAGTTTGGGGAGAATGTTCAGAGAATGTTCAAGGAAGAACATTGGAGAACTATTGGGAAAACCTAAGTTAGGTTATCGGGTTAACCTAACTTGATTATGGTTTTTGTCAAACATCAAAAAGGGGGAGATTTTTGGTGCAACCTTAGGTCAAGGTTGACCTGGTTGACCCGACTCGAGTTGACCTGACTCGAGGTATATTTTGATGTTTGACAAGAATAGAGAAGTTGTATTTTGATGTTTGACAAGAATAGGAACTTGGGAGTGTGGGTGCAACCTTTGGTTAAGGTTGACCTGATTGACCCGACTTGAGTTGACCTGATTCGGAAAAGTCCAAGTATGGAGACTTGGCACGAAAAAGTCCAAACAGGGAGCTTGGCACGGGAAAAGTCCAAGTATGGAGACTTGGCACGGAAAAGTCCAAGTATGGAGACTTGGCACGGAAAAGTCCAAGCAGGGAGCTTGGCACGGGAAAGGTCCAAGTATGGAGACTTGGCACGGAAAAGTCCAAGCAGGGAGCTTGGCACGGGAAAGGTCCAAGTATGGAGACTTGGCATGGGAAAAGTCCAAGTATGGAGACTTGGCACGGAGAAGTCCAAGTATGGAAGCTTGGCATGGGAAGTCGGAGAGGGCTCGGCAGCTCGTTCTCCGGACTAGGTCAGAGAGGGCTCGGTAGCTCGTTCTCTGGACCAGACGAAGTCGGAGAGGGCTCGGCAGCTTGTTCTCCGGACTAGGTTAGAGAGGGCTCGGGAGCTCGTTCTCTGGACCAGACGAAGTCGGAGAGGGCTCGGCAGCTCGTTCTCCGGACTAGGTCAGAGAGGGCTCGGGAGCTCGTTCTCTGGACCAAATGAGGAAGTCGGAGAGGGCTCGGTAGCTCGTTCTCCGGACTAGGTCAGAGAGGGCTCGGTAGCTCGTTCTCTAGAGCAGATAAAGTCGGACAGGGATCGGTAGCTCATTCTCCAGACTACTATGGATGTCTGGATCGGTCTGGTGACCGATCAGTAACCAAACAGAAGCTTTCTGTGGGTTAACTGATCGGTCTGTAGACCGATCAGAAAGCCGAAGGGATTCAGAGAACAATAAGGGGGATCGGTCTGTGGACCGATCCACCTATAGGCTGATCAGTCCACAGACCGATCAGGCTTCGAAGCCAACTCTCACAGAGAGTTGGTTGATCGGTCTGGGGACCGATCAGCCTAGGGCCTGATCGGTCCACAGACCGATCAGCCTAGGGCCTGATCGGTCCACAGACCGATCAGGAGTCTCCCAGACCGATCAGGTTGGAGCCTGATCGGTCCAGGCCTAGCCGTTGCGACACAACGGCTAGATTTCTGTGTTGCTCTTTGTCTTCTTCGAGTACAGGATATATATCGAGGTCAAGGGCCTCTACAGTATACGACTTCCTCTTCCTCCTTACTGTGATTTGAGCTTTGCTGAGCTCCTCATTCCTGAAGCTTCATGTGAGCTTCCCTCGACTGGTTGATCAGCTGCTGTTGGCATCATCCGTGAAGTTGCTACTTCATCAACGGACTCCAGTCGACGAGAAGAAGGCAAGCAAACTTGGTAGAGTGTATTTACATTCATATTATCTATTGTTTCTTGCTTTATTTCTTGTACTCCTTTATTGCTGTTGCAAAAGAGATTGTGGCGAGGTTTCTCCACCCAGAAGGAGTTTTTGTTAGCCGGTTTTCCGGGGTCTCATCCACCGACGGATTGATAGGATTTGTCCACCTTACGGACAAGCCGAGGAATAGGAGTATCATCTCCGAACCTCGTTATATCGTCGTGTTTGAGGTTTGATCTTTTCCATCTTCGTTTCTACTGTTTATTTCCGCTGCGCTAACTCAAATTGTAGGAAGAAACGAGAATTTGGGGTCGGCTATTCACACCCCCACCTCTCTTGCCGCATCCGAAGGTCCTAACAATTATTAGCCGAGCAGTGAAACAACCACCGTTTCACTTATTATTACTCGGTTGGTTTTATTCTTCATTAATCTCGAATTTAATGCATTCGTTTCACAGCAGCAAAAGATTTACGTGGCAAAATGTTGGTTGTTCCACTTGGGCAAATTTTTCCTCGACCGGTCCGACATTCGTGTGCGCAGGTCACGCTCGTACATGAGTCAACTTCCAATGTGGGACAAAAGTCTCATTCACAATGGATCCTCTTTCCTCTTCCATTCCTTCTCCATTCACTTATATTTAACAATCCCCCACATGAATGGAGATAGGTAAGTGATAGCATTCAGTAGTTGAGTCAAGTATAGGATAGGTAGGTTTTACCCTTTGAACCTTCCCTTGTGAAGATATGGTTGTTTACTGGCTGATAGTAGACACGATGTCCTTGAACTATACTGGCGTCTGTGTAAGTAGTGACAAATCTCACCCAAGACTCTCCCTGATACAACTCAATTCTCATGAGTGTATTCTTTCACGCCTGGTTCTGTGAAAAGCTCTAAGAATTATGCCTCCAATTCTCTTCGAAGCAGCCTCACTTCTTTCTTACATAGGTGATCCCTCAAGAGTTACCATCTACTCTTTTTAATCATTAAAAGTCCATCGGCTTACCCTGGTCTAGTCATTGTTTCATTGGGCTACCCCCCACAGTGTGTCTAGTCAGTGCAGATTAGTTGTCCCTTTTAACCTAGTTCTTGGGATCTCCAGTCAGTATAGGTTGGGTGTCTTTTGCACTGATTGCTGACAATGACATCAAGCCCATTCCTTGTGATGAGCTTGCAACTAACTCTCGATTTAACCCCTTAGTTAGTGGATCCGCTAGGTTATCTTTTGACTTCATATAGTCAACAATGATAATTCCAATTGAGAGTAGTTGTCTAATGGTATTATGTCTACTACGTATATGTCTAGACTTACCATTATACAGATGGCTCTGTGCCCAACCGATTGATGATTGACTATCGCAATGTATGCAAATGGTCGGCACTGGTTTCGACCATCGTGGAATATCTTCTAAGAATTACCATAGTCATTCAGTTTTTTCACCACATTTGTCAAGAGCTACAAACTCAGATTCCATCATGGATCTGGTTATTATGGTTTGCTTAGAAGATTTCTAGGAAATGACTACACCTGCTAGAGTGAATACATATCCACTCGTAGACAGAGTCTTTTATATCAGATATCCAACTTGCATCGTTGTATCCTTCGATCATAGCAGGATATCTTATATAGTGCAATTCATATTCACGAGTATACCTCAAGTATCTCAGTACTCTTGTTATCCCTTTTTAGTGCTCAACACCGGGATTACTCGTGTATCTACTCAGTTTGCTTACTGCGTAGGCCAAGTATGGTCGTGTACAACTCATCAAGTACATCAGACTTCCAATCACTTGTGAGTACTCTATCTGCGAGATACTTTCACCTTGATTTTTCGATAGATGTTGACTCCTATCTATCGGCATTCATGCCAACGCAGTATCACCCTTGGTGAATTTCTCAAGAATCTTGTCCACGTAATGGGACTGACTAAGAACAAGTCCTTCTGCCATTCTAAGAATTTTGATTCCTAGAATCACATCAACTAGACCCATGTCTTTCATGTCAAATCTTGAGTTCAACATATCTTTAGTGGATTTGATTATCTTATCATTACTCCCAATGATAAGTATGTCATCTATATATAGGCACAAGATGACGTAGTCATTCTCTATGACTTTCATGTAAACACATTTATCGCATTCATTAATTTTGAATCCACATTCCTTCATGGCATTATCAAATTTCTCATGTCACTGCTTTGGTGCTTGTTTCAAGCCATATAATGACTTCACCAGTCTACAAACCTTGTTTTCCTGTCCTGGCATAGAAAACCCCTCAGGTTATACCATGTAGATTTCCTCTTCTAAATCCCCGTTTAGAAAGGCAGTCTTTACATCCATCTGATGTATTTCAAGATTCCATAGAGCCGCAATAGCCAACAATACTCTAATGAAAGTTATTCTCGACACCAGAGAATACGTATCAAAGTAATCGAGGTCTTCTCATTGTCGATATCCTTTGATTACCAATCTCGCCTTATAGTTATCAATCGTGCCATCTGACTTCATTTTCTTCTTGAAAATCCACTTGTAACCTAGTGGTTTACTTCCCGGAGGAAGATTCATAAGTTCCCAAGTGTGATTTTGCAAGATAGATTCTATCTCAGATGTAATTGCCTCTTTCTAGTGAGGTCCATCAGAAGACCCTACAGCTTCTGAGTAACTTCAAGGCTCACTCTCCAACATGAAAGTGATAAAATATGATCCATAGGATTTTTCTACCCGAGCTCTTTTGCTCCGTCTAAGCTCAACCTCCACAGGTTCCTCAACATCATCTTCATCTTGTGTTTCATATGCCCATTTTGAGAAGCTAGCATCCTCTCGGGTCTTATACGGAAACACATGCTCGAAAAAAGAAGCATTTCTCAATTCAATTATCGAGTTCTTGTGTATCTCCGGTATGTGTGACTTATACACACAAAATCGATATATACTATTGTTCTGTGCATATCGAATAAATATGCAATCAACAGTCTTTGGTTCTATCTTAATCCTTTTCGGATCAGGCACCAACACTTTGGCAAGACACCCTCACATTCATAAATATTTATAAGACGGTCGTCTTCCATTCCATAACTCATAAGGACTTTTATCTATTTTCTTTCGGGGCACCTTATTTAAAAGGTAATTAGCTGTTAACACAACTTCCCCCCACATAAACTCTGACAATACAGAGCTCAATAGAAGAGTATTCATCATCTCCTTTAGAGTTCGGTTCTTTCGCTCAACAACTCCATTTTGCTGAGGAGTATAAGAAGTTGTTGTTTCGTGTCTAATTCCATGTTCAGCACATAACTCAGCGAACGGTGACACATATTCACCACCTCGGTCACTTCAAACCATCTTAATCTTTCTGTTAAGCTGGTTTTCAACCTCATTCTTATAGAGATCAAATTTCTCTATAACTTCATCCTTACTTTTGAGAAGATATACATAGCAGTATTTTGTGTTATCATCTACAAAAGTGATGAAGTATTTATTACCACCACGTGTTGGTGTACCTTTTAGGTCGCACACATCAGTATGGATTAGGTCAAATGGTTCGTTACTTCTTTCAATATGTTGAAAAGATGACCTTGTCATTTTCGTTTCAACACAAATCTCACACTTGTGTTTTGGGTCAAGGTGGAATGTAGGTATGCTTTGCATGTTTATTAATCTACGCAACACATCGTAGTTAACATGTCCTAGTCTACCATGCCACAAACATGAAGACTCAAGCATATAAGTGGAAGAGCTTCCATTTTTATTTATTTTGGGCATAATGACCATTACATTGAGCTTGAATAGCCCATCAGATACATAGCCCCTTCCTATAAACATTCAATTCTTGGACAATACAACTCTGTCCGACTCAAAAATAATGTGAAAGTCATGCTTGCTTAACAGTGATCCGGATATTAGATTCTTCCGAATCTCCAGAACATACAGCACATTGTTCAAAGTGAGATCCTTGCCCGAGGTCATCTTCAACACCATCTTTCCTTGGCCCATAATGTCCGAGGTTGCTGAGTTCCCCATGAACAATTTGTCTCCAGTGACTTATTCGAAGTTGTGGAGCAGCTCCTTGTTGCAGCACACATGTCTGGTGGTTCTAGTATCAATCCACCATTGTCGCGGGTTTGAACCGATCAAGTTCAACTCAGAGACCACAACACAGAGGTCATCCATTTCTGGTCCCTCGTTCAAGCTGGCCTCTTGCTTCTTCTTCAGCTTTTTGCACTCCGAAGATTTGTGATCCACTTTGTCATAATTGAAGCACTTCTCAGAAAACTTCTTCTTGCTAATGCCTCCTCTGGGTCCCATCTTGGAAGATTTGGAGTTCTTCCGTTTCGAGCTTTGACCATGCTCGACGACGTTGGCTTTCACAGTAGCCTGAGAGAACAACTTTCTCTCCGAACTCTTGTTGTCTTCTTCGATGCGAAGTCGAACAATGAGTTCTTCCACATTCATCTCCTTCCGCTTGTGCTTCAGGTAGTTCATGAAGTCCTTTCAGCCGGGAGACAGCTTTTCAATGATAGTAGCCACCTAGAAGGTTTCACTCAGAACCATCCCTTCTGAGTGGATCTCGTGCAAGATCACCTGAAGCTCTTGTACTTGGTTGATCACTATCTTGGAGTCAACCATCTTGTAGTCCAGGAATCAACCAAAATGAACTTCTTTGCCCTTGCATCCTCCGTTTTGTATTTCTTGTCCAGGGACTCCCACAGCTCCTTAGTCGTTCTCTTCATACTATACACAGCATACAACGAGTCGGCAAGGCAAGTGAGGATATAGTTTAGGCAAAGGAACTCAGAATGAGTTCATGCCTCCACTGTAATGATGGTCTGTGCATCAGCATCCTCAGCACGCTTGGGAGGGTCCTTGGACAAGAACCGAGCTAGATTGAGTGTGGTCAGGTATTAGAGCATCTTCTGCTGCCACCTCTTGAAGTTCAGTCCACTGAACTTTTCTGGCTTTTCCCTGTGGTTGATTAGCACAGTTCCAATCGGGGCGGAGGGGGCATGTACGTGTTGAGTCTGTTGCACCTCAACATTTTGTTCTGTGGTCATCTCAACATAATCGAATCTATTTCAAGATTGTTGGAATATAATCTGTTGCCGAAGATATATAGGGTATTAGCTGAATTTAAACTGCTCTGAATTAAATTCAACTTACAGTAGAGATGACCTAAGCGGATAATCTCAGGCTGCCAGCAGGGGCCGGTTTCTGCTATAAGCCGAAGAATTGTCGAGCAAGAAGATCGGCTGAGTCACTAGTCTGTGTTGCCGAGCGGGCGGATCGACCAAGAGGGCAGGTCGGCCGAGAGGGCGGATCGACCAAGAGGGCAGGTCGGCCGAGAGGGCGGATCGACCAAGAGGGCGGATCGTCCAAGAGGGCAGGTCGACCAAGCACAGGGCGGATCTGCCAAACACCAGATCTGTGTTGTCGAGCGGGCGGATCGGCCAAGCGGATAATCTCAGGCTGCCAGCAGGGGCCGGTTTCTGCTATAAGCCGAAGAATTGTCGAGCAAGAAGATCGGCTGAGTCACTAGTCTGTGTTGCCGAGCGGGCGGATCGACCAAGAGGGCAGGTCGGCCGAGAGGGCGGATCGACCAAGAGGGCAGGTCGGCCGAGAGGGCGGATCGACCAAGAGGGCGGATCGTCCAAGAGGGCAGGTCGACCAAGCACAGGGCGGATCTGCCAAACACCAGATCTGTGTTGTCGAGCGGGCGGATCGGCCAAGCGGAGGGCGGATCGGTCGGGCGGGCAAGTCGACCGAGAGGAGGGCGAATCGAGCGGGCAGGTCAGTCGAGAGGAGGGCGGATCGACCGAGCGGGTAGGTCGGCCGAGCAGAGCGTGGATTGGCTTAGCAGAGGGCGGGTTGACCGAGGCCTGCGAGAGTCGCAGTTTCCATGAAATATATTCGCCCCCACCTTCGGCTGTGCTTCGAGTATTACTCGGGTCATCTGTTTCCCAGGATACAACGGTCTGACCGTGAACTCCATCAAGCACTGGTGGTCACGGCGAACTAAGTGACACCCGATCGCTATCACGGACACTCTGCCGAGCAGGAATTGCACGACAGAGGAGGGGAATGAGGTAGAGAGCTTCTGCTTGCTTCGCTGTGTGTGTCCTCTGCCTATGATCGAAGCCTCCTTATTTAGGAGCTCGGATCGTATTAACCTCGAATTTAATGCATCCGTTTCACAACAACAAAAGATCTACATGGCAAATTGTTGGTTGTTCCATTTGGGTAAATTTTGCCCCGACCGGTTCGACATTCATGTGCGCATGTTGCGCTTGAGTCAACTTAGTTCAGTGCAACCCGGGCCTGGATTTGCACCCTCTTGCGCACTCACGCGTGAGAGAAAGTCTCTCCCTATGCATTTGTTCACATTCTCAATGTATGTGAATGCATATAAACTAACAAGCATGCCTTGAAATTTTCAATGTGGGACTAATATCTCATTCACAATGGAGCCTCTTTCTTCTTCTATTTCTTCTCTATTCACTTATATTTAACAATTAGTTGGTACAATTTGGGCAAGATAGCAGTATGACAGTATAATTGACCTTATTATAACAATATGACTCTGTTAGGCATGCTAAGAAAAATAACAGTATATAAGGAGTCCCTTCTTCTCAACGATGATAAGCTCTCCCATTTGCTCTCAACTGTTTCTCCTTACTGTTCTTGGATTACTCTTACTCAATCTCTTAACTAATTTGAGCATCGGATTGATTTCGCTGGGACCTCTTTCTGCCCCGTTTAATGACCTCTTCTTAAGGCATTCTGTGATGTGGCAAGCCCGTTCGTGGTCTTTTTACGGTCAATGGACACGCTTTCATCAGCTATCCATCTTCATCGATTTTAGATAGAAATAATTACAACAATAACATTTGAATGTCCATTATGGATTCAAGATGTTCAGACGTTCGAAGAGAACTAAACTGAATCCTTTAAAATCCTAAACAAACACCAGAGCCTAAACTCTAAATAATAACATGAGGAAGAAATTTAAAAGATAATAAAAGAAGATTAACATGGAAACACAGTGCAGATTAATGAGGAAGGGGGGAGAATAATTTTGTTCTTGTATGTCTAAAAGCACTGGACAAACTCTAAAGCTCGAGAGATCATATAAGTTTCGTTGTTGATAATCAATATAACAGATAGACTGTTTAGGTTGGATTTTTTTAACCCTAAATTCAAATAGAAATAAATCAATAAAAAGCAAGCTGAAGAGATGACAGATAGGTGGATAGTGGAGTAGATCGCCAAAGACGAAATGGGCAAGCGAGAGATTTAGAATAGATTATGAAGGAATAAGGAGAATTCGAAAGGATATGTTCGATGTATCCGATCAATTTCGCATTTAAACAATTTTTTTTAATTGGTTGAGCTCTTGACACTAACATTTCATATAAAAGCGACTGGATTTTTTTATTAAAAAAATAACAAAGAGGTAGAGATGAATACAAGTTGGATTAAATTGAACAAATCCATTAAACTGATCAAATTTAAAAATTATAAGTGGTTATTTTTGGTATTTTTATTTTTTTAAAAAATAGTTTTTTAGTTAATCTTGTTCGATTTTAAATTTTTTATTAGGTTAAATTGAATAAATAGAAATAAAAAAATGAACCGGAATTCTTTATTATTAAAGAAAAAAGTTTAATTTCAATTTCAATTAAATCTTCAAATTGAGTTAATTTAATTTTTAATCGGATTAATAAATATTTTATCAGTTTAATTTGATTAATTTAAATAATTTAAATTAATTCGATTTCGATTAATTCATTTAATTTTAATTTAATACTTAATAGATCATATTTATTTATTTATTTATTTATTTTTACCATTCTAATAAAAACAGATTTTTTTAATTCGTATAAATATTCCATTTACGTGGATTAATTTTGGATGACCAATGTGATCTCATAAAAATTTCTCATTATTACTTATTTAAAAAAAAATCATCCGCTAATTTATCAAAATTAAGACTCATCCCTGAGTCCTTTTGATCTGTACCGTTCATTTCCCTTTTGATCTGTACCGTTCTTTTCTTTAGCTTCGCTATTTATGGATCTGTTCTCTTGTCCGCACCACAAACCTAAATCCTAAAAGCGGCGATCTCCGATCTACTCGCATGGCCGAAACCCTCCTCATCTCTCTCAACGCCCTCGCCGTTAGCAAGAACGAAGCCGACGACAGAGGGCTCGTGGATGCTGTCGCTGCCGATGGCACCGTCCTCCCCGTTGGTGAGAAAGAAGCCAACGACAGAGAGCCCGATGATGCTGTCGCTGCCGACGGCACCGTCCTCCTCGTTGGTGAGAAAGAAGAGAACGAAAAAGGGTTCGCAGATGTTGTCGCTGCCGACGGAGAGGAAGCGAACCCCGATAGGGACACCGCCTCCGCGTCTGGAGACCGCGCTGCCATCGTTAAACTCGTACCAGAGGATTTTATCCGTGAGTTAATGCTAATCGTGACCATATTCACTAGAGTTGACTGCCTCGAGGAAAACTTCCGCATCATGAAGGAGGACGCATCCGCCATCAAGTTGATTGTGTTGGAGCGCAATAAAAAGCTCAGCTGCTTCCTCGAGCACCTTGAAGATAAATTGAAGAGCATGACCAGTAAATTCGACCAATTCGAAGACAAATTAAAGATAGTGACCGAGAACCTCGAAGATAAATTAGAGATCATGACCAGTAAAATCGAGAATAGTCTCAAACAAGGTACCAACTCTAAACCCTAAATTCTCAACAGCTATTTGAGTTTCGGCTTTGGTGGGAGAATCTTAGTTTTTCCTATTTTTCTTAAACTTGGTTATGGAGTTTCAAAATAATTTATATTTGCTGTTCATATAAGTCTTGCTCGAACTAAGTAGGGGGTACTGTCTTATGTTGTTTGTTGGTTTTAATATTAAAACCATATTTGATTTCTGTAGCCAAACCATCTGGCAGCCAATTTTGTTTCTGTTTGGACCATGCTTGGTTGAAGATAATACTGAAGGCTTGCTTGAAACTTTCAGAGAAGACCATAAGGATATTTTAATTTTCTGTTTACATGAAGAATTGCACAATTATAGCTAGAATCTACAGTAGGAAGTTTAATAGTTTTTATAATATTCAGTGCATATACGGTTAAAGAGAGCCAAAAATATTAAGCATAAATGTTTTTTTGGTAGATGGAGAATTATCCACAAAACTTAAAAAATATGTTAGTCCGGCTTGCCAGCAGAATCATAATCATGCGACAAGAGATAAGCCTGAATGAAACAAAAGAAAAAGTGCAAGACATCCATCTTAAATTAAGTAGGAGCTCTGTCGTGAAGAAGATGAAGTCGTGCCTCGTTAAGGCGAACAACCAGCTTCATAATGGAAACTTCCCGCTTAATCTGTATAGAAAAATCAAAGTTAATGGCACCGAAATCTTTTACCATGAACTTATGCACTATATTGCACACAAATACGGACACCTGGTTAAAAGCATTTATTTTTCTTTATCAGAGCAAAGTAGAACCAAACTCTGGTCTCCTAATATTTCTTAAAATATATCCTTTTAACAATCCAAGCACCGGTCTAACAAAAATCCAAATATCGATAAAAGAAAAGAGAGCCAAATGGTGAAAACAGTCGTAGCTGATCGACCGTGTTGTGATCAAGCACCTTAATGGTGACGCACTCTGGTCTCGGTGTTCTGTATTAATCTTGACGAAGTTACCCTCGCCGGTCGTCCGTCCCTCCGCCGCACCACCATCGCGGGCAATTCGTGCAGAACGCCTAGCCGGCGGGTCGTTCTCGCAGAACGCAATAATTTTTGAATTGATACAAATAATTTACAGAAACGCTTGAAAGAAGGGGAATCTATGAAAATGTTAGTGGAGAACCGAACGAAAGTATACAGGCAGAGAGAGCGGCATGGTTGCGTAGAGTGCAAGTACACTGTTCAGCCGTGCGTTGAGCAAAAAAAAAAAATAGATTTACTCTTTTAGAAAATTAATTATTGTGCAAACAACAAAATTATAGATATCTTTTTCAAAATGCATGCAGAGTTATTTGGTAGATGAATATTTACAAAACGAAGCTTAATGATTCCAAACAAAAATTCAGAAAATGCATGCAGTTGCTTGGAGGGATTTAAGAAAACAATTAAAAGAACCAATCGTGTTAAAATGCATTGCATTCAACTTAAGTATTTACTTTCTTGATCTCCATTAAACACTTGACCCTTTGCTGGATCTGTTTGGTCCTATGACACCTTTCTTTAGAAGTTTTGAAAATGTTATAATCCTCCAGATTCAGACCTGGTTGCGTAAAGAAATGCAAGCTTTATTTTTATTTCTACAATTATTTGTTGAATAATTTTGTAATTTAAGCTGTAAAAATCTTTTTGGTCCTCAGTGTTAGTATTGATTTCCTTATCCCCTTCATTCTCTTGACTACTTTGTTCAAACAACGAGTTTTACTCATGGTACTCATCTTTCCTTGTATTACTGGCGGCAATAAATCAGAATATGTCCTTTGCAAACTCAAAGAGATGAGAAACTAGACGCTGGGAAATCTGGAAAGATCACACTCTCAGATCTCATTGCGAGTCATCACTGACATACTGAAGAAGAAATCGAGCATCATGGATTTAACTGGGATCCCCAGCTACAACGAAACTGTACTCGGGACTGCACCTTTAACATTACTAGGATGCTTGCCTCACATTTAGGCATCCAAGGGATTGTGTGGATCGTGGTTTGTGTTTCTCATCTTACTATTTTTCACTTCTATACCACCTTGATCGGAAGTGAAAACCAAGCCGCAACCAGTAAAATTTCTTCATTTGGCTTGAGTTGCTTCTTTGCGATCTTTCATTGTTTTGTAGTGTACCCAAGTCACAACCGCCGAAGGGTTTATATGCGACTACAATTTTCCTTTGGCTTGGACTGCATCTTAACAAGCCTTCATTTCTTTGTAGTGTACACAAGTCAACCTCTGAAGGGTTTATATAGAACTTGTACGTAGCTAGGGCTGTAAATGAACCAAGTGTTCGTGAACAAATTTGGTATTCGACTTGGTAAGAGCTTGTTTATGTTCGTTTAATATATATAAGATTAATTAAACAAACAAGCTTGAACACATATGTGTTCAGCTCGTTAACGTTCGTGAACAACAACAACGTTCGTGAACAATGTTCACGGACCATATTTATTAATAAAACTCTTTTCAATATGCTAAATAAACAATAAAATAAATAAATATATTTAAATGATCAATCTTAATAACCAATCAAATAATTAAAAGTTTTAAACAATCAAACAAGTTTGAATTGAGAGCTTGATAACATCTAAACAAACCAAGCTCGAACCAAGCTCAAGCCAAGCTCGAACCAAGCTCAAGCCAAGTTTGATTGAGAGCTTGATAACATCTAAACGAACCAAGCTCAAGTCAAGTTCAAGCTAAACTCGAACCAAGCTCAAGCCAAGCTTGAATTGAGAGATTGGTAACATCTAAACGAACTAAGCTCAAGTCAAGTTCAAGCCAACCTCGAACCAAGCTCAAGCCAAGCTTGAATTGAGAGCTTGATAATATCTAAACGAACCAAGCTCAAGTCAAACTTCAAACAAGCTCAAGCTCATAAAAAATAAACCAAGCCAAGTTTGAACACTCATTTCAAAAGCTTGGTTAATTTTAAGCTCGGCTCGATTATCTTATCAAACAAGCTTGAACATCCCAAAGCTCGGCTCGACTCAGTTCGGCTCGTTTACAGCCCTATACGTAGCTAAACAATAGAATAGATTATATGGCCTCGGTTATGTAAATTTATGCTATTCTATAATGTCATCCGAAATCACCACTTTAACTACTATACATCATTACTTACTAAACAGTGTTTTTTATTCTGGACGTCTACATCAGTTGATCAACTGAAGAATCACAAGTTTGCCGGTTGCCTCGTTCAATTGAATTACCTAAAGAATCGCAAGTCAACTGGTTCGATTGGAATTGGTAAATCGAAACACATAATGAGACATCTCACCATCTCTTGCTAATATAAGTGGGAGCCGTAGAAGAGTGCACAAAGACTTTAATACTTACCAAGACCTTCCTAGTCGTTAAATCTAGAATCTAAAGCTAGTTTCTAATAACCTTAAGAAGAATGCTGCCTAAGAGAACTTCACAAATAAGAATGAGACCTTCACTTTTTGATCCCCAAGCTCCTTAGTATTTTTTGTATTTGAGAGAAGAGAGGTTATCAAAAGTGTTAGCATTAGGATCACAAGCGTGCGGCAAAAAAATGTTATTATCAAGGTCATTCAAAGATACAAGCTGCGAAATCCCAGGACATTTCATTATCTTAACTAGTCCAACTGCTATCAGCTCGATGGATAGATGATTCCAAGAATATATAGAAACTAAAAAGGCTGTGGACATCAATTGACATCAATTCTGACAACCAGGTTGGTTGTCTGGCTCACATGAGAGAGGCAAAAGAAAGCCCATATACACATTTTTGAACTTTTCCCACCCTTTATTGTTTATTATGTATATTGATTTATTCACTATGCAATTTTCGGAGGGGTCAAGCTCTTGGTACTTGATGGTACTCGGATTATTTTTTAAATGGCGGGTCGAGAATCCGAGCATCCCCGAATACCTCAACCGGCTCGACTCAATCCCCGAATACAAAATATTATCTCCGAGCTCAATTCTCGAATACCGAGTGTTGTCAGTGGATATTTCCAAATATCAAATGCTATCTTCAGGTGTATCTGCCTGAGTACCAACTATATAGTCTTCGGATAAATATTCCCGAACACTAAAGAGCGATGCTCGGGCAAGCTACTGTTCAAATTGTGACTTCCAATCATAGAGATTCCATTTGTTAGATTTGACTCCCTGATCACCTTCCGATAAACATGTGGCGCCTTGGGAATGAAGAAACTTATAGTGGTTATCGTATCTAGTTCCCTGATTGCTTCCTATGAGGGCATGATGTCTTGTGAATGGAGAAGACTCTAATCGTTGTCGGATATGATCCCCTTATCGATCTTCATGGGATGGCTAGGGATTGCATGGCATCTTACACGGAGATGCTTTTCCACCAGTTATATAAGCATCATAGAGGGTAAGTGGTCCTTTCGGGACGGTCTAGTGGTCAGTGTATGAGGTGCTGTTAACTTGAGATCTGGAGTTTGGATCTCAGCATAGCTTAGGTAAATGTCTCCCTCATGCACTAGTCACTATTCTAAGGGTTAGTAGCCATCCGTAATTTACCTCTTCCGTGTTAGTCCTGAGACAGATTGGTGGGGGCGCTGGGGGCGAACGCAGTCGCCTTTTTGCCAACCATAGAGGGTAAGTGAGAGGTATGGTTTTTTTCTCGTGAGTAGAGGTGACTCTTCTCCACGGAGTTCACTTTCTTTCTTACCTTCTTTTTCTTCTTCTTCTTCCAAGCAACTTTTTCGTCTTCTATTCAGTGACTGACTTGACCGCCAAGTGACCACGTCGGTAGAGATGGCCAAGCCCTAACATTCTTTTCCTCTCAAGTCATTGAATCTCGAATTATTAGAAGGCAGATCTAGCTTTTGGAGAAGAGTGTTGGTGCAACGGGGCCGCCAAGAGGGGAGGGGTGAATTGCCTGCAAAATAAGAAGTACCCTCCTTAAACTTTCAACTCAAAAATAGCAACAATAATAAAAGAAATAACAGAAATAAACAGTAAGAGAAAAGACCCAGACTTTTGACTTGGTTACAATTAGGTGGTTGTTAATCCAAAGCGGTTGGAAAACGCACTAGAAAAGTCTCATTCTCTGAAGGCGGAGAAGTCTTTTACACACTAGAAGCTCAAACAGTTGCTAGGAAGTTGATACAGAGTTGAATGAATAATTTCCTAACTCCAGGGGTCTTTATATAGCTCCTGAAAAACTTATCTCGAGCCTAGAGGGCACCTTCAAAGGGTTTGAGGGTGCCTCCAGCCGAGGCATGGATAAAACTTTATCCAATCTGTGAAACAGTCATCTAGACTGGGTTAAGGGCGCCCTCAATGGCCTTGAGGGCGCCCTGGACAAGGTAGAGGGTGCCCTCAAGGCAATGAGGGCGCCCTCAAGCCTGTAGGCTACGCAGGCCTTCAACACTTCATTGAAGGCGCCTCCAGCTAGTTTTTCCAGCTCATTTTGACTCCTTTTCTTCTTCCGAAGCTTCGATCGCTTGGGTGATTGCGGCCAATCGAAATAGGGCTCACCCGAACCCAATTTTCGGTCTTCTCCTCGAGCAGACTTCCGTCCCGGCTTCTCATCCCTCGAACGTCGTGCACGTTCTTCTCGTCCACCGGTGTACTCTTCCGCAGCTCTCTTGTCCTTCAGACGCACCGAGCCTGTCGGCTCTCTTCCTGTGCCGTCCTTCTCACTAGCTCCGTCTTCCGCTCAACTTCCACAGGGTCCAACAAAGAGGAGCCCGATTAAGCAAAAAGGAAACCATCAAATTAGCGTTGCCTGTGGAAAATTCTTATGAAAAGCTATGATGGTTCAAACTAGGGGAACAATAATGCAATAACAATAAGAATGCTTGGTTGGATCATCCCAGCCTCTTTTTTCCCAATGTCATTGAGGACGCTGGGAGCCCAAGATCTCAAGAAAATCTCTCTCATTTGGTGGCCACCATCATTGAATAAATCTTGCAACGAGGAAGAGCTCCTTGAGTGTTGGAGGAGAAATAAGTGGTTCCCCCTAACAGACAGATGGTAATTGTACCTGATACGGGTTATGATGACCGGGTTCAAGAGATGACGTGGATATTAAGATCATAATGAGGTGGTGGTCGAGGTTAAGATAGGGCGGGGTTTGTTACCCGGTTCTGCCGATCGCCCTGTATCAGAGGTCTCGAAATTATATCCAAAAGTCCCTTAAACAAAATGTTTGACTAAAGCTGACCAATTATAAACCCGACCAAATATGAGTATTTCAAGGCTTTATGATAAAGAAATAAGACGCTCGATCAATTGATGGTTGATTAGACGCTTGTTGATCGAAGAAAAGGCTCCACGTGTACACTCAACTGGGCAAAGCCCAAATGAGCTTAAGGAAACTTAGCCTTATATAAAGTCTTTGCTACACGATTGGCCAGGCAATGGCCGAACAAATGGAGGGTTCTGTGGGCACGCTCGGCCAGACAAAGCCCGGACCAGTTTAAGGACACTTAGCCTTATATAAAGTCTTTGATATACGATCGGTCGGGCAAAGGCCGAATGAATGCAAGGTTTTGTGTACACACTCGGTCGGGCAAAGCCCGAACCAGCTTAAGGACACTTAGCCTTATGGTATACAATCGGCCGGGCAAAGGTCTAACGAATGGAAGGTTCTGTGTACACGCTTGGTCGGGCAAAGCCCGGATGAGCTTAAGGACACTTAATCTTATATAAAGTCTTTGGTGAACGATCGGCCAGGCAAAGGCCAAACGAATGGAGGGTTCTCTGTACACGTTCGGTCGGGCAAAGCACGAATGAGCTTAAGGACACTTAGCCTTTTATAAAGTCTTTGGTATACAATCGGCCAGGCAAAGGCTGGACGAATGGAAGGTTCTGTGTACATGCTCAGCCGGACAAAGCCTGGATGAGCTTAAGGACACTTAGCCTTCAATAAAGTCTTTGGTACATGATCGACGGGACAAAGGCCAAACGAATGGAAGGTTTTGTGTACATGCTCAGCCGAAGAAAATCCTAGATGAGCTTAATGACACTTAGCCTTATATAAAGTCTTTGGTATATGATCGGTCGGACAAAGGCCAAACGAATAGAAGGTTCTGTGTACACGCTCGACTGGGCAAAGCTCGGACGAGCTTAAGGACACTTAGCCTTATATAAAGTCTTTGGTATATGATCGGTCTAGCAAAGGCCGAACGAAGGGAAAGTTCCTTTTGCACACCCGACCGGACAAAGCCCAGACGAGCTTAAGGTTACTCAACCCTATATAAAGTCCTTGGTATAGATCGACCAGGTAAAGACTGAACGAAATATGTTCAACAGAGGGTATGTTCAATAAGCGACCGGCTTAATGATCGCCGAAATATGTTTAACAAGAGGTAGTCTCAATATACGACCAACTCATTGTCTGGTCGAAATAAACCAAGCAGACAACATTCGACAATGTTTTGATGATGTTGGATAACTTGTCGAGGAATATTCCTTCAGAACTCACCTTGGATTATAGCTGGTCATACATAACTGAATGATGATGACGACATGTATTCATAACGAGCTTCAACCATGGTGTGGTAAAAAAATGACAAAAGAGGTACATCTATGGATAAGTAAAAGATTCCTTAGAGAATTATGACACAATGCACAGGCTATACTTTTTTCCTTTACCTAACAAACTCTAACAACCCGGGGACCACCTCATGATCGTGGAGGTTATGTGAGGTGGTATAAAAAGGGAGATCCTCTTCGCTGGCAGGTATGCAAACTCCACATCTGAAACCCTAATTCCACTACTCTGTTTCTTCTCCAATTGCATTCAAGAGACTAACTTGAGCGTAGGAGGGCCTTGCCAGGGATCCCCACCCCAGATTTTGGTCACTGACATTTTGTTAGATCGTCTATGTGTGAGCATGACCCTGAAGAAGCTCTCATCAGTCATTGGAGGATCTTCCAACATCTACCTAGTCTAGTGCGCCATCTCTCAAGCTTTTAGATAGATCAAATTTGGTATTGTCTGTGGAAATTTCGCCTAAATATGAAGATCGGATATGGAGGAGGCTGGAAAACTCATTACAGTGACTAAAATGCAGGAAGATCTAGATTTACTCATCAATGCTCTAGTCCAAAAGGCATTTTAACAACAATAAGCGAACATTGGTGGCACTCTATTGCTCCCTCAGTTAGCAGTATCGACAATGACACTTCAAAAGGAGAAGTGAGATCATGAGGAAGATCCGCCTTGAATGCTTCTTGCGCCTCTCTCTCCCATTCGGCGTTAGGCACTCTTTCGTACACCATTGGAGCAGTTGGGACTAGAAGAACTGCCTTTAGAGTCCTCTAGAGAGGTGCCTATTCTCAATAGACGAAAAGGGAAGGCTCCTATGGGTGATAGTTCATCGGAAAGAATTTCTACTCTATTTTCTCAGCGGATATTAGAAGATGTAGATTTGCTAGATCTACTGTTGAAACACTACCTGAATATGAACATTGGAGAGTATACGGGTACAACTGATCCAGAGGATCACTTCCTCAAGTTTGAGAATGCCGCCCTATTACAACAATTTACAGACAGTGTTCTCAATAGATGTAAAGGGAAGGCTTCGATGAGTGATAGTTCACCAGAAAGAATTGCTACTCCATTTTCTCAACAGATATTGGAAGATCCGCTGCCGAAACACTACTAGAATATTAACATTAGAGAGTATATGGTACAACTGACTCAGAGGATCACCTCCTCAAGTTTGAGAATGTCGCCATGTTATAACAATTTACAGGCGGTGTGAAGTGTCGGATGTTTCTCACTACATTCGGGGGCTCAACACAATGATGGTTTAAGCACTTACCAGATAATTCCATCCGACGCTTCAAGGACTTTCATAAGGTCTTTTTGCATCATTTCTCCAACAACCGCGTTATCATAGAATGCCTTGGAGTCTTTATTATCTTAAGCAATGACCCAAAGAAACACTCCAAGCTTACATTAAAATGTTCAATCAAGTAAATATGGATGCCCCCACGGACACCTCTGAAACACTGGTGAACGCCTTCACCCAAGGACATCTGAACAACTATTTCTTTCGGGATTTGGCTAAAAAACTGCCCACGAACTTTGATCTTACTGGATCGGGAAAGAATTTGTTAATGTTGAAGAAGCACAAGCTACTCGAAAAAAGGAGGTCACAGTATCTACCCCTACGCTAGTCCTCACTTTCGTTAGCAAGAACCACGACCACAAACTGTGCAACATGTGGAATCCCCTCGAAATGTTCCACGGAGATGGTGCACATACCATCGAGTCTCCACCTACAACACAAAAGATTGCTACACCTTCGGGAATCAGCAAAATAACCCTTGGTATCACCGACGCTTTCCATCGCCTAAACGCCAATCGTATCAACCAAATAGCTCACTCATGATTGAGTACCATACGACTGAGCAACAATCGAGAATACCTCATAAATTTGTCGAGCAAACTCTAGTTCCTGCACAGTTCCAACAAGGGCAACAAGGACAATCCTCAACACGGTAGGAGGAAAATCATAGCAATGTCGTTTGAGGAAATATTAATATGATAACTGGAGGACCGATTGATGGTGATTCCAACAGAGCAAGGAAGTCGCACACTTGATGCTTAGTAATTCATGTAGTCGGTTGCAGCGCCGAGCAGGCGGCTGGACCCGAGATCGGCTTTGGACCTTGAGATCTGGAGGGGATAAAGGTACCTCATGATGATGCATTAATAATTAAGGCTGTGATAGCCAATTACAATATTTCTCACACTTTTATTGATATTGGTAGTTTAGTTAATATTATCTTCAAGTAAGCTTTTGAGCAGTTGCAGATAGAACCGAGTGAGCTAGAGCCTATGGTGACCCCCTTGTATGGATTTATGGGTAATGAAGTTCAGTCGTTCGGCCAAATAAAGTTGGTCATATCTCTAGGGGAGGAGCTCCTAATGAGAACACATTAGTCAGCATTCATAGTGGTATGGGCGCCCTCCGTTTATAACATCATCTTGGGCCAACCGACCCTAAATGAGTTCCAAGTGGTCATCTCAACTTTCTGCCAGAAGATAAAATTTCCTGTAGACGATCAAGTGGGGGAACTTCGAGGCGATCAATTAGTTGTGCGCAAATTCTATGTGGAGATAATAAAGACTAAAGCAAACACTGTCCAGAAAATGCAAAGAATGGAAGTTAACATCATTCAAGAAAAGCTACCCACTTTGGTATATGAAAAAAAGGAGGAAGTACAAATACAGATCGGTCGGCCAGAGGCCACTACCCATATAGCAGCTGACCTGGACCCCGAACTCAAGGTTGATCTAGTGAAATGTCTGATAAATAATAGTGATGTGTTTTCCTGGATGACTAAGGAGGTGATAGGCATATCTCCAACAGTTATGGAGTACGCCCTCCATGTATGCCCTGATGCTCGACCGGTCAAATAAAAGAAAAGGGATTTCAGAGCTGATCAAAATAAGATCATTAAAGATGAGGTAGAAAAGTTGCTGGAGGCAGGTTGCATCCGAGAGGTACAATTTCCAAACTAGTTGGCTAATGTTGTCCTGGTGTCTAATCCTAGAAATAAATGGCGAGTTTATATCGACTTCAGAGATCTTAATAAGGCTTGCTCGAAGGACTACTATCCTCTGCCTTGCATCGACTAAGTGGTGGATTCTACTGCCAGCTATGAATTTATCAACATGCTGGATGCTTATCAGGGGTATCATCTGTTGGTTGCTACTCGGAAAACCTATAGGTTCCACTGTACAAAAATTTTGTACAAAGATCTAAACCTTTTCCTAGCTACCATGTGTTCTTTTAAATTAAATTTTGGATCGCCTGCGGAACTTAACACGTTTGATCCAAAACTTAATCTATTTGTTCTTTTAGGTTTTGACTTGGATCTCCTGCGGAACTTAACACGTTCGACCCAAATCTCCTTAAGTTATTAATTCCATTAAATATTAATTTCCATAAAAGGTTCCCAGTACTGACGTGGTGAGACACATGACCTTCTTGGATATGGGAGCAACCACCACCGACTAGACAAAACCTTTAATAGAAAGCTAATATTTAATTTCCTAAAATAACTTTAGGTTAACCAAAGAGAACAATCAAATCACAAGGAAAAGAAAGAAACAAAAGAACACAACATCGAAAAACATATTCGAAATACTAGAACGTAAGCCTCTTGTATTTGGTATTATTTCCATAAATAACTAGCATGATGCGGAAATAAAATTACTAGTTATACCTTGTAGAAAAACCTCTTGATCTTCTACCGTATTCCTCTTCTAATCTCGAACGTTGTGTGGGCAACGATCTTCCGAGACGAGAAACCACCAATCACCTTCTTCTCCTCCTAGCTAGGTTCGGCCAACAAAGAGGAAGCTTCACCAAGGAAGAAAATCTAAATACTAACCAAGCTCCAAGAGATGCTAGCTTTCTCTCCTTCTTCTCCAAGTAGTATCCGGCCACCACAAGAGCTCCAAGGGGGAGAGAGAGGTTCGGCCACCACAAGAGGAAGAGAGGGAGAGGTTGGCCGGCCACACCAAGGAACAAAAGAGGGAGAGAAATAATAGATGTTATGTCTCATGAAGGCACCCTCACCCCTTCTTTTATATTCCTTGGCCTAGGCAAATTAGGAAATTTAATTACAATAAAATTTCCTTAATTTCCTTGACATGATTTAATTGAGAAAAATTAAATAAAATTTCCCAATTTGATCTCTAATGGCCGGCCACTTCTAGAGGAAATAAATTAGACAAGTTTTAATCAACAATTAAAACTTCCTAATTTATTTCCGGAAATTTTAAAAAATAAAATTTCTCTTTAAAATCTCTTCATGGTTGATAAAAGGAAATTTCTATAATTTTAATTTTATCAACATGTGAATAATTTTTTAAAGAGAAAATAAAACATCTCTCCAATCTACAAATAATGAAAGAGATCTAATCTCTTTCTTTAATCTTTTGTAGATCTTTTACAAGAGAGATATTTTAATTTTAATTCTCTTTAAATTATATCTTCCACATAATAATAAAAAATTAAAATTAAAATCCTTTTTAATTTAATTATGGCCGGCCCTACTAGCTTGGGTTCAAGCTAGGGCCGGCCACCCTAAACCCAAGCTTAGGCCGACCCTAGCTTGGTTCCCAAGCTAGCTTGGCCGGCCCCCTTTAGGTGGGTATAGAAGGTGGGTATAGGTGGGTATAGAACTCTATAAATAAGAGGCTACGATAGGGACCGAGAGGAGGAATTGGTTTTGGTCTCCCGATAAAATTAAGCATCCCGTGTTCGCCCCGAACACACAACTTAATTTTATCAATGATAATTCATTCCACTAGAGAACTATCATTGAACTACCGCACCAATCCCAAATTACATTTTGGGCTCCTTCTTATTATGAGTGTGTTAGTCTCCCTGTGTTTAAGATATCGAATGTCCACTAATTAAGTGAGTTACTGACAACTCATTTAATTAATATCTAAGTCCAAGAGTAGTACCACTCAACCTTATTATCATGTCGGACTAAGTCCACCTGCAGGGTTTAACATGACAATCTTTATGAGCTCCTCTTGAGGACATTATCAACCTAGTATCTCTAGGACACAGTTTCCTTCTATAATCAACAACACACACTATAAGTGATACCATTTCCCAACTTATCGGGTTTATTGATTCAACGAACTAAATCTCACCCATTGATAAATTAAAGAAATAAATATCAAATATATGTGCTTGTTATTACATTAGGATTAAGAGCACACACTTCCATAATAACTGAGGTCTTTGTTCCTTTATAAAGTCAGTATAAAAGAAACGACCTCAAATGGTCCTACTCAATACACTCTGAGTGTACTAGTGTAATTATATAGTCAAGATAAACTAATACCTAATTACACTACGACCTTCTAATGGTTTGTTCCTTTCCATTTTAGTCGTGAGCTTCTGTTTATATTTTATAAGGTACTGATAACATCATCTTCTGTATGTGATACCACATACTATGTTATTTACAATATAAATTAAATGAACAACTACAAACAAATGTAGACAATTTAACCAAATGTGATTCTTTATTCATAATGAATGTCTACAAAGCTTAGGCTTTCAGTATACACTCCAACAATCTCCCACTTATACTAATGACTAAGCTGCCATATCTTCTACCATACATCTGATTCCCATTCCCTCCACATGCCGATCAAAAGCTTTCGCCGGAAGGGCCTTAGTGAAAGGATCTGCCAGGTTATCCGCTGATGTAATCTTGGCGATGACAACTTCTCCTCGCTTCACGATATCTCGTATCATGTGGTACTTGCGCTCTATATGTTTACTTGCCTTATGGGCTCGTGGTTCCTTCGAGTTTGCAACTGCACCACTATTATCACAATAAATTGTGATGATTTTGGGCAAACCAGGAATCACATCTAAGTCCATTAGAAAGTTCCTGAGCCATACTGCTTCTTTAGCCTCCTCTGCTACATACTCAGCTTCCATGGTTGAGTCCGATACGCATTTCTGCTTAACACTCCTCCATGAAATGGCTCCACCTCCTAAAGTAAACACATAGCCT
Organism: Zingiber officinale; assembly: GCF_018446385.1. Classification (NCBI taxonomy): domain Eukaryota; kingdom Viridiplantae; phylum Streptophyta; class Magnoliopsida; order Zingiberales; family Zingiberaceae; genus Zingiber; species Zingiber officinale. The sequence goes on from NC_056004.1 coordinate 17,207,575, forward strand.
GATGTAGACTTACTATTGTCCCTATCTGATTGGAAATCTGAATCCGTGTAACCCACAGGGAGCAGATCGTCTGCTTGGTAAACTAGCATATAATCTCTAGTCCTTCTCAAGTACTTTAATATATGCTTTACCGCAGTCCAATGTCCTTGTCCAGGATTACTCTGATATCTGCTGACCATGCCCACGGCAAAATAGATATCAGGTCTCGTACATAGCATTGCATACATTAGGCTTCCTACAGCCGAAGCATAAGGAACTGCTTTCATGTCCTCTATCTATTTCGACGTCTTTGGAGACATCTCTTTAGATAGAGCTACTCCATGTCTAAAAGGTAAGAAACCTTTCTTGAAATCCTGCATACTAAAACGAGCAAGGATTGTATCTATATATGAAGCTTGGGACAGACACAGCATTCTTTTCTTACGATCCCTTATAACTTTGATCCCAAGAATGTGTGCACAATCTCCTAAGTCCTTCATATCAAATTATTTGGACAACCATACCCTTACGTCTGATAATACCTTGACATTGTTGCCAATTAACAAAATATCATCTACGTATAGTACAAGAAATACCACCACGTTTCCGTTACACTTCTTATATACACAAGACTCATCCGGACACTGAATAAATCCATATGACTGGATTACTTCATTAAACCGGATGTTCCAAGACCTTGAAGCTTGCTTCAGTCCATAAATGGACCGATTGAGCTTGCACACTAGATGCTCTTTGCCTTTTTCAATGAACCCTTCTGGTTGCTTCATATGGATGTTCTCTTCAAGACTTCCATTAAGGAAAGCTGTCTTGACATCCATTTGCCAAATCTCATAATCCATATGAGCAGCAATGGATAAGAGTATCCGGATAGACTTAAGCATGGCTACCGGTGAAAAGGTTTCCTCATAATCGATTCCCTCTTTTTGAGTGTACCCTTTTGCAACAAGCCTAGCTTTGAAGGTTTCTACCTTCCCGTCTGTCCCTCTTTTCCTTTTGTAGATCCACTTGCATCCAACGGCTTTTACACCATCAGGTGGTTCTACAAGCTCCCAGACCTTATTAGAGTACATGGACTCTATTTCAGAATTCATTGCCTTTTGCCAAGATGCTGCATCTATATCTTGGAGTGCTTCGTCATATGTTCGTGGATCAGGTTCACGTTTACCCGGGATCAAGTCCGAAGACTCTCCCAAAAACATGAATCTTTCAGGTTGCATTACAACCCTCCCACTACGACGGGGCACTGTCTGTGGTTGTGTATCATGTGTGACACGTGTTGCAGTCTCTTGTGGTACTTCATCTTGTACTGTTGGTATTGAAGTAGACGTGTCCTCTCTAAGTTCTTCTAAAACAACTTTGCTACTGGGCTTGTGATCCATTATATAGTCTTCTTCTAAAAACTGGGCATTGGTGCTAACAATGACCTTCTGGTCTTTAGGACTATAAAATAAACCACCTTTCGTTCCTTTGGGATATCCTACAAACACGCGAACTTCTGTACGAGATTCTAACTTATCAGCATCTGGTTTCAGCACATGTGCTGGACTACCCCAAATCCGAATATGTCTTAGACTGGGTTTTCGCCCATTCCACAATTCTATGGGAGTAGAAGAAACTGATTTAGAAGGTACTAAGTTCAGAATGTTCAGAGCATATCCCCAAAATGAATTTGGTAATTCTAAATAACTCATCATCGATCTAACCATCTCCATAAGAGTCATATTCCTTCGTTCTGCTACACCATTCTATTGGGGTGTTCCAGTGCAACAATTGGGATTGAATCCACCTCGATAAGTAATTCCTAAACTCTCCTAAGAGGTATTCGCCACCACGATCAGATCGTAGTGTCTTGATACTTTTACCTAATCGTTTCTCCACATCAGCCTTGTATTCTTTGAACTTGTCAAAGCACTCGGACTTGCGGCGCATTAGGTAAATGTATCCATATCTTGAATAATCGTCTATGAAAGAGACAAAATATTCAAAACCTCCTCTTGCCTGGACAGACATAGGACCACACAAATCAGAGTGAACCAACTCTAACACTTCTTTGGCTCTATACCCCTTGGCTTTGAACGGCCTCTTGGTCATTTTTCCTTCTAAGCAAGATTCACAAGTTGGAAAATTTTCCAACTCTAATGAACTCAAAAGTCCATCGGCTATAAGCCTCTGAATCCTACTTAAGTTAATATGACCAAGTCTTAGATGCCAAAGATATGCTTGGTTCATTTCTGAAGGTTCTTTTCTCTTATTAGAATTAGAAGATGAGTTATAAATTTCCATGTTTTGCTTTGTGGAAGAAATTGAATTTAAAATATACAAATTGCCAACTAATGCACAAAGATAATCACTTTATTTCTTTTAATAACTACATCGTTACTGAAAGAAACTGAATATCCATCTAAAAACAGTTTAGAAACTGAAATTAAATTTTTTCTAAAACTGGGTACATAAAGACAATTTCTTAAAACCAAATTTCTATTTCTACTAAAAGACAAGTAGACGTCTCCCACTACAACAGCTGCCACCTTAGTAGCATTGCCCATGTAGACGGTAATCTCCCCTTCAGATAGTCGTCGGGTTTCCTGGAACCCCTGCAAGGAATTGCAGACATGGTTAGTGGCTCCCGTATCTACACACCAGGTGCTGGTAGATAACACCGCTAAACATGTTTCAACAACTAGAGCATGAGATATTCCTTTGTTTTGGTTCCTACGAGGACAGTCCGCCTTCCAATGTCCTGCCTGCTTGCAGATGAAGCATTTGCCCTTCGGCTTCTTCACTCCAGCTTTAAATCCAGTACTCTGAGATTTATTCACCTTCTTTGCTGAGCTAGCTTGTTTCTTCTTCTTCTTTCCTTTCGGTTTAGAAGTAGAACCATTTTCAGCAAAGTGAATTTGAGAATTGTGACGAAATAATCTTTCTGCTGCTTGAAGTTCTGTCAGTAGTTCTCCTAATGAATAAATCCTTTTATTCATATTATAGTTCAGGCGGAACTGCTCAAAACTTCTAGGTAGCGTTTGGAGGATCATATCGATCTGGGTTTCCCCATCAATTTCTCCTCCAAGGATCTGTATCTCGTTCAGATAAGCCATCATCTTTAGGATATGATCCCTTACAGGAGTACCCTCTTGCATGGTGGTCATTATCTTTCTCATAGCTTCTTGTCTAGAAGCCCTATCACGATGACCAAAGAGCTCCTTGAGATTGTTCATAATATCATAAGTTGTTGGTAAATCTTGATGTCGATGTTGTAATACATTTGACATTGAAACCAAATGTAACACCGCGCCATCTCATCGCCTTTACCCATCTTTTATGATATTCAATCTCCTCTTGGGTAGATTCACCATGGGTGCATCAGGACAAATTTATAGCTTTCATAGTAAGAACAATATCCGTGTTCCTTTTCCAATCTATGTAATTAGGTCCAAGAAGTCTATTTTGTTGAAGTATGATGGATGGGTTGAAAGTCATCCTAAGAATCACAAATAACTTTTGGTCAGAACTCTAAATTTAGAATAATATTGATTCCTCAAACAATACTATTTTAAATTAACCAACACCTCATAACACCGTGAATTTTGTATGCCACGTTAGTGTGGACGTATACAAATTCAACATTTGTAAAAGGAGGGTTTTAACCCATTAATTTTATTATCTTGTCAACCTAACTTTTTGACAAATAAAATTAATAGTTGGTATTATTTGGTCACACAAATAATAGTAGTGACTCCGTTGGGGAGGATACTATTAGATGTGTCTAAGTGTATACCATTACTTGACACTAAGTCCATTAATAAGATTATGCCCCTTCCGTTGAGGAAGATCACACGCTCTTAATTAACTTCCTATAGTCATCCAAAAATGGAAGTCTGTTCTAGTGATCCGCAAACAAGCTCATCCGTTATGGAGGAAGGCACTCAGAGCCAACGCGCAAGCTTGTTTGCATCACTTACAAACCAGTAATGGAGACCATGGGATTTATTTAAAAATCCCTCTCCCACTTAGTTATTTATAAATGAGGAATTTTAACTATGCTAGCCTACTAAACTTGTAAACTAACATGCACACACAGCACAATATAAAAGCAATAAATAGAAAATTTAATTTTCAACTATTATGGCTTTTATCTCTAATTGTCCTCCGTGTGTTGTCATCCCAAGCTGCTGTCATATTCGGCCATTGCCTCCGGGTCTAGCTGTCGCATCCATCTTGCTCCTAGTTCCGCTGCGCCTCTGGTCCTTAGAAGGTTCCATGCTTTGCAAGATTCGATCTGCGACATAAATAGAATTTTACATTTTGATCCTATATTCCATAAAAGGAATGTACATGTATCTAGATCAAAAATGAAATCCTAATAAAAACTAAATACAGCTCCTGCTGTATTTTAATACAATCATGCACACACATATTAATGCCCTTGATATGTCCAAGGGTCCAATCACACATATAATAACTAAAAGCCATAATAGTTGGATCCTGCATCCACAAAATTAGCACATCCTACTATTAACCTGCCTAAATTATGTATGACATGTGCATAATTAAACTAAATACCAAATACACAGAGGCAAAACCCTAGCTCTGATACCAATTGTTGGTTGCTACTCGGAAAACCTATAGGTTCCACTGTACAAAAATTTTGTACAAAGATCTGAACCTTTTCCTAGCTACCATGTGTTCTTTTAAATTAAATTTTGGATCGCCTGCGGAACTTAACACGTTTGATCCAAAACTTAATCTATTTGTTCTTTTAGGTTTTGACTTGGATCTCCTGCGGAACTTAACACGTTCGACCCAAGTCTCCTTAAGTTATTAATTCCATTAAATATTAATTTCCATAAAAGGTTCCCAGTACTGATGTGGCGAGGCACATGGCCTTCTTGGATATGGGAGCAACCACCACCGACTAGACAAAACCTTTAATAGAAAGCTAATATTTAATTTCCTAAAATAACTTTAGGTTAACCAAAGAGAACAATCAAATCACAAGGAAAAGAAAGAAACAAAAGAACACAACATCGAAAAACATATTCGAAATACTAGAACGTAAGCCTCTTGTATTTGGTATTATTTCCATAAATAACTAGCATGATGCGGAAATAAAATTACTAGTTATACCTTGTAGAAAAATCTCTTGATCTTCTACCGTATTCCTCTTCTAATCTCGAACGTTGTGTGGGCAACGATCTTCCGAGACGAGAAACCACCAATCACCTTCTTCTCCTCCTAGCTAGGTTCGGCCAACAAAGAGGAAGCTTCACCAAGGAAGAAAATCTAAATACTAACCAAGCTCCAAGAGATGCTAGCTTTCTCTCCTTCTTCTTCTTCTCCAAGTAGTATCCGGCCACCACAAGAGCTCCAAGGGGGAGAGAGAGGTTCGGCCACCACAAGAGGAAGAGAGGGAGAGGTTGGCCGGCCACACCAAGGAACAAAAGAGGGAGAGAAATAATAGATGTTATGTCTCATGAAGGCACCCTCACCCCTTCTTTTATATTCCTTGGCCTAGGCAAATTAGGAAATTTAATTACAATAAAATTTCCTTAATTTCCTTGACATGATTTAATTGAGAAAAATTAAATAAAATTTCCCAATTTGATCTCTAATGGCCGGCCACTTCTAGAGGAAATAAATTAGACAAGTTTTAATCAACAATTAAAACTTCCTAATTTGTTTCCGGAAATTTTAAAAAATAAAATTTCTCTTTAAAATCTCTTCATGGTTGATAAAAGGAAATTTCTATAATTTTAATTTTATCAACATGTGAATAATTTTTTAAAGAGAAAATAAAACATCTCTCCAATCTACAAATAAGGAAAGAGATCTAATCTCTTTCTTTAATCTTTTGTAGATCTTTTACAAGAGAGATATTTTAATTTTAATTCTCTTTAAATTATATCTTCCACATAATAATAAAAAATTAAAATTAAAATCCTTTTTAATTTAATTATGGCCGACCCTACTAGCTTGGGTTCAAGCTAGGGCCGGCCACCCTAAACCCAAGCTTAGGCCGGCCCTAGCTTGGTTCCCAAGCTAGCTTGGTCGGCCCCCTTTAGGTGGGTATAGAAGGTGGGTATAGGTGGGTATAAAACTCTATAAATAAGAGGCTACGATAGGGACCGAGAGGAGGAATTGGTTTTGGTCTCCCGATAAAATTAAGCATCCCGTGTTCGCCCCGAACACACAACTTAATTTTATCAATGACAATTCATTCCACTAGAGAACTATCATTGAACTACCGCACCAATCCCAAATTACATTTTTGGGCTCCTTCTTATTATGAGTGTGTTAGTCTCCCTGTGTTTAAGATATCGAATGTCCACTAATTAAGTGAGTTACTGACAACTCATTTAATTAATATCTAAGTCCAAGAGTAGTACCACTCAACCTTATTATCTTGTCGGACTAAGTCCACCGGGGTTTAACATGACAATCTTTATGAGCTCCTCTTGAGGACATTATCAACCTAGTATCTCTAGGACACAGTTTCCTTCTATAATCAACAACACACACTATAAGTGATACCATTTCCCAACTTATCGGGTTTATTGATTCAACGAACTAAATCTCACCCATTGATAAATTAAAGAAATAAATATCAAATATATGTGCTTGTTATTACATTAGGATTAAGAGCACACACTTCCATAATAACTGAGGTCTTTGTTCCTTTATAAAGTCAGTATAAAAGAAACGACCTCAAATGGTCCTACTCAATACACTCTGAGTGTACTAGTGTAATTATATAGTTAAGATAAACTAATACCTAATTACACTACGACCTTCTAATGGTTTGTTCCTTTCCATTTTAGTCGTGAGCTTCTGTTTATATTTTATAAGGTACTGATAACATCATCTTCTGTATGTGACACTACATACTATGTTATCTACAATATAAATTAAATGAACAACTACAAACAAATGTAGACAATTTAACCAAATGTGATTCTTTATTCATAATGAATGTCTACAAAGCTTAGGCTTTCAGTATACACTCCAACATCATCAAGTTTCGCTCGCCAAGGAAGACCAAGAAAAGGTTAGCTTTATAACTACTGAAGGTACTTACTGTTATAATGTCATATCTTTTAGACTAAAGAATGCATGGGCTACTTATCAATGGCTCATGAATAAAGTCTTTCAGAAGTAGATCGGGAGGAATATGGAAGTTTATGTGGATGATATACTTATTAAATCCTTTTGGACCTCAAGCTTATGTGCTGACATAGAAGAAACTTGTAGGACTCTGAGAAAGTATGGGCTCAAGCTCAATCCCTACAAATGTCTATTCGGAGCAAAAAGCGAGAAGTTTCTGGGTTATATGGTGACTGAGTGGGGAATCGAAGCTAACCCCAACAAAGTACGAGCACCACAAGATATGGCTCTTCCACCGAATTTAAGGGAGGCATAAAGATTGACTGGCTAGATTACTGGTTTGTCTCATTTCATCTCCTGGTCGGCCGACCGAAGTCTTTCTTTTTTTAAAATACTCCGCCGAGCGACCAAATTCCAATGGGATGATGATTGTAATAAGGCGTTTGAAGAGTTGAAAAATTATTTATCTACTCTACTTGTATTAGCCAAGCCAATAGTAAGGGAAACATTGTGGATGTATTTATTAGCCAACGAGTATGCTATTGGCTCAGTGTTGGTGAGGTAAAAAGAAAAAAAATAACAACCTGTGTACTTTATAAGTCATATATTAAAGGGAGCAGAGTGCTGCTACACAACACTTGAAAAATTAGCGTACAGATTGGTATTGGCTGCTTAGTGGTTGTGTCCTTACTTTTTATCACATTCAATTATTGTATTAACTAATAATACTTTGGGCCACGTACTTGTTAATCTAGAGACCTCAGAAAGATTGATTAAGTGGACCACCGAACTTAGTGAGTATGATATACAATACCAACCTCAGATAGCCATTAAAACTTAGGCCCTAGCTGATTTCATAGAAGAAGTGCAAGGCTTGGAAACAGAAGAAACATGAAAAATATATGTTGATGGGTCCTCTACTCGGTAAGATAGTGGAATTGGTATTTTTATCATATCACCCAAAGGGTGTTGGTGCGGGAAGCATTCGACGATCAAACCTAAGTTTTGATAATGGCAAAGAGTTCAAAGTTAAGATTATTTGTGATCTAAAGTATTTGAATGAGCTTGCAGAAAAGTCATAAGTGTACTTAGGCAAAAGTCCTAGCCGCGGTTAGACAGGTGGAAAACCCTAGGGGTCGATAACCCTAGGTCCTAGGGGTGTTAACCCTAGGCGAAAAGTCTTGACGGGTCGAGGGTTTCAAACAAAAGTCCTAGAGTCAGGGACTCTAGGTGGAAAGTCCTGGTGTCGCGAACCAGGTGAAAATCTGGGCGGGTCATGGAGTGGACGTCCAGCATGAAGACCGAAAGACTCGAACGCCGAGCAAAAGTCTAGTTAGTCTGGAGGACCGGTCTGAAAATAGGTATACTCTCCTGAGTGGAGTAGGTGAGGACTCGTTCCCTGGTGAGGGAATAGTAGGTGTCGGTTTAACCTAGGGTTTCCAGTTGGGAATCCAAAGTTAGAATTGGACAGTCGGTGACTGTCAAATAATTATATTCATTGTGTTTGATTGTGCTAGTTTTATTTTGCAGGATATGTTTTTGTATTCTGGACTAACACATTTTGCTGGGATGAAAAAGACCGTTTTGTCTCGAATGAAAAGTACCCGAGGTGTCCTCCATGGAGCTTGGAGGCACCTTGGGTCAACTGCGGAGAAAGCCTCGCAGCAAGGTGCGAGGGCGCCTCCATGGAGCTTGGAGGCTCGCTGGAGCAAAGGTGCGAGGGCGCCCTCCATTGGTTTGGAGGTGCCCTCAGGTGGATAAGAGGCGACTTCTTCAGATCTCATCCTCGCTGCAAAATTGGCGGGGTTGAGGCCGCCCTCAACGGGCTTTATAAGCGTGTCTCAAGCAGGAGCTGAGAACAAGACATTCTAAGCGATCTTTCAGTTGCGCACTGCCAACGAGACGTTCCGACTAAGCCAAAGCTTGACCTCGACGACCAGAAGCTTTGAATTTGAGATTACATTGTTGTTGGTATAACTTATTACAACATTTATTATTGTACTTGTTTGTAATATTTCTGAAGCTATAGTGTTTGCCCATCGAAAGCACTCTTACGTGCGAGCTTTAGAGTAGTAGTTGCCACAGGCTCCGAACCAAGTAAATCCTTGGTGTCTTTTTTTTGTTTGTGTATTATTCCACTGTGTTTTATTCTTAAGTCTTCCGAAACGAAAGTGAAAGCCACGAGCGCTATTCACCCCCCTCTAGTGCTTTCGATCCAACAATTGGTATTAGAGTGGTGTCGCTTCAATTTGGTGCAATCACCAGTCAAGCATATTTTTCGTGGTGATTTTTAATTTTTTGAAGTTGATCAGAATCGATAGAATTGTCGTCTTCCAATCTAGTTTTTACGTAATCGAATTTTTCCTTGAAGTTGGTGCAACACCACTCGAGTTCATATTTTAATTACTTAATCTCACACTGCTAATCCAAGATCGAGTCTTGGAATAAATTTTTTTTATTTTTGTATGTGTGAGATATTTGTTTTGATCAATGGCCTATCAAGAAGGCTACACCATAGCCCGCCCTCCGCTCTTCACCGGTGAGGACTTCGGCTATTGGAAGGGCCGATGGAGTGATATCTTCAAACCTAGTTCGAGATGTGGATGATCATCAAGACTGGGATCACACTTCCACTCGAGGGCTCAGGAAAACTAGTATCGTGCGAGAACTGGGACGCTAGAATAATTAAGAAAGTTGAAGCCAACGCCAATGCAATCTGCACCCTCTAATGTGGACTAACAAAAGAGGAGCTGAACTGAGTCGGCTCGTTCTCGAGCACTAAAGAGCTGTGGGAAAAGCTGATCGAGCTGCACGAGAGCACGTCTGACACAAAGGTAAGTAAATGTGACTTACTGTTTAATAAATTGTATAACATCAAAATGCAGGAAGGAGAGACAGCTAGCCATCTTCATGCACGAATTCAAGATCTACTGAACGAACTCCACGCGATCGGACAAAAAGTGGAGAACCCCGACGTTATAAGGTACGCGCTTAATGCCTTTCCGAGGAACACTTTGTGGGTATCCATGGTTGATGCTTACAAAGTGTCCAAGGATCTTTCTCAAATCAAATTAGATGAACTATTTTCTGAGTTTGAATTGCATGAACATACTAATGCTCGGCCGGTCGAGAAAGGTGTTGCGTTGTTTACAGGTACAAGCAAGACAAAGAAAGCAAGAAAGAAGCATTAGATCGAACCTGAGTCCAAAGAAGAACCGGACTCAGATGATGACGACGATGAGATAGCAACCAAGCTAGTCAACCTATTATGCAAGCTCTACAAAAAGAAGAAGGGATTCATGAAGAAGGATATCATGAAGGTGGTTCAATCCAAAAAGGCACAACCTAGTCCAAAGGTGAAATTTGAAGTAACATGCTACGACCGCAATCAAAAGGGGCACGTCAAGGCAAATTGTCTGAACCTAAAAGAAGCAAAGAAGCAGAGGAAGAAGAAAGCACCACAAGCCACATGGGACGAGTCCTCATCATAAGATTCCGATGAAGAGCTGGAGCAGATGAGCTTTCTTGCATTAACAGTCCGGGAACAAGTCAATGAATCGGAGACCGAGAGCGAATCAGAAGCTGAGTCCGAGCAAAGCCACGGATCCATATCCGTTTCCGAAGGGCCTAAACCTGTTGTAAGTGCTTGTCAAATAAATAAACTTTACAATTTAGTCAATTATTTATTGCGTAAGTTAGCTAAATCTAATGTCCGGGTCAAGTCACTTCAAAAGGAAGTAACAGTCCTTAAAGAAGTGGCTAACTCTAGCTCCTTGACTGATCTCATTCAGACTGAAACCTCCACTCAAGTCCAAAAGCTTGAGGAAGAGAATTCTAACCTGAAAAATTAAGTCAAGGAGCTAAAGGATGCATTGGAACCGTTTACTCTGGGTTCTAAGAATCTTGATCTGATTCTTGGAAAACAACAAGCCGTTTACAACCGATCCAGACTTGGATTTAAAACTAAGTTCAAATACAAGTCTTATTTATCCCTTGTTAATAGAACAAATAGCAAATTAGTCCAAGCATGGGTCCCCAAGTCGAACTTGGTTAATTAAGTTGGACTTGGACAATATTGGGTCCCCAAGGATTAAATCCATTACCTTGATAAACCATATCAAGGCTATGATCCAGGGGAGCCAATAGGAAGACCATTTTTAGAATTGTTTGATGATTGTTGTTACTACTTTTATTATACAAATGCTTAGATTATCCTAGACAAGGACCTAGGCATAATTTACACTTGACTATTAGACCTAGGGGTTTTTATAAGAAAATTAAATATACAATTTCTTTGAAAGGTATTGTCTAGAAGTAGTGGATGATCCCATACCCAAGAAGACTTAGTGTCTCGCCATAGCCTGGAAGATAATCTTTGAAATGTGTATTTAATTGACTAATTAAAAAACCTAAGTCTAACCCAAATTAAATTAATCCTTAGACATAATCTAAATCTAAGATAAAATTATCTATCTCACAAAAACCTATAAGGTTCCCTGATTGATAACTTAGAAAATGGTGAGATGGACTTAGGTAAAATTTATATTATAATTTTTTTAATTGACCTAATTATTTGATTGAATTTACTTTATTGAATCTAACCCAAGTTAATTAATCTATCTAATTTAATCAACTTCAATTTATTTAACACAAGTTAATTAATCTATCTAATTTAATCAACTTCAATTAATTTAACCCAAGTTAATTAATCAAACTAATTTAATTAATCAACTTTAATTAATTTAACCCAATCAATCAATTTAAATCTTAATTAAACTTAATATTACTTAATCTAATTAATTCATAAATTAAACCTAAACCTGATTAAGTCGATAAATCATCTCACAATCATCCATAAGAATACCTTGTTTGATAATCTAGACTAGGTGAGATGGAACATTAAGGAGTTAATTTCAATCAAACTATCTTTTGATCCATTAAATTGAACCAAATCAAATACTTTATGTAGGAACATAAAATTTTGATCAATGGATGTTGGATAATGGATGCTCCAGGCACATGACTGGAGACAGATTGAAATTCACTAAGTTGAAACTCAAGAATCTAGGATCAGTTGCATTCAACAGCAACAGACCACTTAAGGTAATCAGAACAGATAATATCCAACTAAGTTTCAATTTCTATATTCGAAAAGTATTATTAGTTGAACAATTCAATTTTAACTTACTTAGTATTAGTCAGTTATGTGACTCTGGGTACTTAGTCACATTTTCAAAGTATGATTGCCTAATTAAAAATGTTGAAAATCCTGAAATAATACTTAAGGGAATCCAGAAAAAGAATATATATACAATTGACCTACCATCCTCTTCACTAAAGTATCTATTGACACAACAAGAGGAAACTAAGTTATGACACAGAAGGTTGTGTCACACTCATACCAGACTCATTTTAAAAATGAGTCAAAATAGCTTAGTTAGAGGTTTGCCTAAATTAAAATTCATAGAAAGTTCAATTTGTAATGCTTGTCAACAGGATAAACAAACCAAGTCAACCCACAAGTTAACCAACTTAAATAGAACTAAATCAATACTTGAGCTCCTACACTTAGACCTGTTTGATTCACATAGAGCCAATTCACTAAGCAAAAAACCGATATTGCTTAGTCATAATTGATGATTACTCAAGATTTACCTGGGTAAAATTTCTAAAAATTAAAGATGAAACTTATGAAATCTTTATATTTGTAAATTAGTAGAGAATGAAAAAGATACTAAAATTAAAAGAATTAGAAGTAACCATGGAGGAAAATTTGAAAACTATAAATTTATTAAATTTTGTGAAATTAATGGTATAAACATGAATACTCATGTCCTAGGACCCCCCAACAAATTGGTCTAGTTGAAAGTAAAAAATAGAACCCTTCAAGAAGCTGCTAGAACCATGTTAAATGAATTTAACTTAAATAATCAATTCTGGGCTGAGGCAATTAATACAACCTATTAAATTCAAAATAGAATTTTAATTAATAAAATTCAAAACAAAACTCGATATGAAATATATTACAATAGAATTCCAAACTTAAAATATTTAAAAGTATTTGGATGTAAAGCTCATATACTAAATACCAAGGATTATTTAGGAAAATTCACATCAAAATCAACCCCAGGAATCTTTTTAGGGTATTTCACAACCAGTAGGGCTTACCGAGTCTTCAACAAAGAAACTTTAAAAGTTGAAGAAACAACTAATATGATCTTTGATGAAGAAGATAAATTGTCTAACTTAATAAATGCAAATGAAAATCAAAATATAGAAAATATTAATTCAAAAACAATAGAAGATGATGAAGATATTCAATTTAAACCTAGAGAAACAAAAGAACCAATTATTGATCCTAATTTAAGATCATCAAGAATAAATACAAATCACCCATCTGATCAAATTTTGGGTGATCCAACCCTAGAAGTTCAAACTAAATCATCCTATATGAATCTAAGCCAGATAGCTCTCATTTATAAAATTGAACCCAAAACTATAGAAGAAGCCCTACCTGACCCAGACTGGATATTAGCTATGCAAGACGAGTTAGCATAATTTGAAAGAAACCAAGTTTGGGAACTAGTACCTAAATCCAATAATAAAACTATAGTTGACACCAAATGGGTCTTTAGAAATAAATTGGACGACAAGGGTGAAATAGTAAGAAACAAAGCTAGGTTAGTAGCAAAAGAGTTCAGCCAAGTAGAAGAGTTAGACTATGATGAGACCTATGCCCCCGTAGCCAGACTTGAATCAATTAGGATGTTGCTAACCTACGCAGTACATAAAGGATTCAAGCTATATCAAATGGATGTAAAATCTGCATATTTAAACGGGTTTATCAAGGAAGGAGTATATGTAAGTCAACCCCCAGGATTTGAGGACCTGGACCACATAAATCATGTTTTAGGTTAAAAAAAAAGACCCTATATGGACTAAAACAGGCACCTAGGGCTTGGTATGAATGACTATCAAATTATCTAATATCTAAAGGATTTAAACAAGGTCAAATAGATTAAACTTTATTTGTAAAAACTTTGGGAAAAAATATTTTTATAGCCCAAATTTATGTAGACGATATAATTTTTAGTTCAACCAACACTAAATTTTTAAAAGAATTTACCAAGTTAATGGAAAGTGAATTTGAAATGAGCCTAGTAGGAGAACTCAACTTTTTCTTAGGCTTACAAATTTAACAAACTAAAGATGGTATTTACATATTTCAAACAAAATATGCTAAGGAATTAATTAGAAAATTTAAAATAAAATTTTTTAAAAATATAAATACTCCAATGGCTACTAATATTAAAATAGACTCTGACTTATAAGGAAAACCAGTAGACTTGAAATACTATCGAAGTGCGATAGGAAGTCTACTGTACCTAACTACAAGTCGACTAGACATCCTATTTGCAGTAGGTATGTGTGCAAGATACCAATCTTGTGCAAAAGAGTCACACCTAATAAATGTTAAAAGAATGCTTAGGTATATTAAGGGAACCCTAAATGTAGGACTCTGGTACCCTAGGACTTGCACCTTTGACCTAATTGGCTATTCTGACTCAGGCTATGCCGGGTGGAAACTAGATAGAAAAAACATAAGTGGTAGCTGCCAATTTCTAGGTCAGTGCCTAGTAAGTTGGTCAAGCAGAAAGCAACATTGTGTTGCTTTATCCACCACTGAAGCTGAGTACATAGCCTTAGGAGAATGCGCATCTTAACTGTTATGGATGATGCATACATTAAAAGACTATCAATTAGAATATGAAAATACAAAAATTTCAATTGATAATATAAGTTCAATTAACTTAACCAAGAATCTAATTCACCACTCAAGGACTAAACACATAGAAGTAAAACACCATTTTGTAAGGGATCATGTAGCTGAGGGTGGCATTGTACTTAACTATGTTGAGTCTAAGTCAAACCTGACTGGCATTTTCACAAAATCCTTATCTGAACTTGAGTTCAGTGCACTTAGAAGGCAAATAGGAATGTGCTTAGTAGAATAGAGATTGCTTTCAAAATTTATGCCTCCGTTATTCTCTTTCAAAAAAGTTATATTCTTTTACTTGATTTTAAAATTCTAGGAAAAATATTTTTTAAAATTCTAACTTTGTTAGCTTTTTAAAAGTTGGATTTAGCCTAGGAATTTGCCTCCTAAAAAGTATGTACCCCTAGTTTTCAGCTAGAGCATCTCACAAGCACACTAGGATTACATTGCTTGTGTATGCAAAACACTTAGAATGGTGTGAGATGCATAGGGTACTACCTGGACTTAAGAATGCTTATGTCTGTGCATCGACATAAGTCTGGGCAATAAATATCAAAATCATATTAATCAAATTAAGTGACTCATGCTTAGTCAAACTAACTGAAACATTTACTTAATTTGATTATCCAAGTAAAAGCTACTATCTCTTGGTAAACAGCTAGTAGCTGAAAGTTAGACAGTTGTTTCTTGATTTCTGTTACTCATGCTTGGACTCTAGGGATTTTAATCAAGGGGAAGTGAAGAAATATTTTTTATTTTTCACTTGGTTTTTAAAACTTGAATTTTTAAAAATATTATTAAATTAGTTTTTAAACGTGAATTTTTAAACTTGTTTTTAAATTAACTTGTTTTTAAATTAACCTGTTTTTAAACTTCTATTTAACTTGGTTTTTAAACGAATATCTTTAAAATTTTTATACTTGTTTTTTAAACTTGATTCTATAATTATTAAACTTGGTTTGTCAAACTTGATTTTAAAATTATTAACTTAGTTTATTAAACTTGATTTTAAAATTATTAACTTAGTTTGTTACACTTGCTTTTAAAATTATTAACTTAGTCTTTAAACTTGATTATTATTAACTTATTTTTTTTTAACTTGAGTTAAAATTTTAACCTGTTTTTTTAAAAACTTGATTTTAACTTGGACTTGGCTTTATAATCATTAGCTTGGTGATTAAATTATCAAAGTTGGGTATTTTCTTAATATCATTTTTCACAGCTAAAGTACTTAACTTGCTTTTAAAATTATTAACTTAGTCTTTAAACTTGATTATTATTAACTTATTTTTTTTTAACTTGAGTTAAAATTTTAACCTGTTTTTTTAAAAACTTGATTTTAACTTGGACTTGGCTTTATAATCATTAGCTTGGTGATTAAATTATCAAAGTTGGGTATTTTCTTAATATCATTTTTCACAGCTAAAGTACTTAACTTGCAAAATTATTATTTTGACTAAATATTTTTGCTAAATCTTACTAAGCCCTGAACTTCTTACTTTCTCTTATATAAACTACTATTTTCAAGTAAAAGAGCTTTCTTTCAGGGGAGCAAATTATCTTTTCTTTCGTCCCTCTCTCTACTTTATATTTTTGATTTATGGAAAAGAGGAAGAAGAAAGTGAAAATTAAGAGTGAAAGTTAAAGTAAAATGAATGAAAGGGAAAACTAGAACATTTTACTCAATTTACAATTATTTAACATGTTCTAGTTATTGCAATTATTTGACTCTTAATATTGCATTTATGCTTGTTGTGTACTTTTGTTTTACTTAACTTTGAATTTTGTTGCTATAATAAAAAAAGGGAAGATTGTTGGTGCGGGGAACATCC
This sequence comes from Zingiber officinale, assembly GCF_018446385.1. Taxonomy (NCBI): domain Eukaryota; kingdom Viridiplantae; phylum Streptophyta; class Magnoliopsida; order Zingiberales; family Zingiberaceae; genus Zingiber; species Zingiber officinale. The sequence goes on from NC_056004.1 coordinate 17,224,282, forward strand.
GACAATTGGACCTAAGTTTTGATAATGGCAAAGGGTTCAAAATTAAGATTATTTGTGATCTAATATGTTTGAATGAGCTTGCAGGAAAGTCATAAGTGTACTTAGGCAAAAGTCCTAGCCTCGGTTAGGCAGGTGGAAAACCCTAGGGGTCGGTAACCCTAGGTCTTAGGGGGTGGTAACCCTAGGCGGAAAGTCTTGGCGGGTTGAGGGCTTCAAGCAAAAGTCCTAGAGTCGGGGATTCTAGGTGGAAAGTCCTGGTGTCGCGAATCAGGTGAAAGTCTGAGTGGGTCATGGAGCAGATGTCCAGCATGAAGACCAAAAGACTCAAGCGCCGAGCAAAAGTCTAGTCGGTCTGGAGGACCGGTCTGACAACAGGTATACTCTCCTGAGTGAAGTAGGTGAGGACTTGTTCCTCAGTGAAGGAACAGTAGGTGTCGGTTCGACCTAGGGTTTTCGATTGGGAATCTGAAGTTAGAATCGGACAGTCGGTGACTGTCAAATAATTATATTCATTGTGTTTGATTGTACTAACTCTATTTTGTAGGATATGTTTTTGTATTCTGGACTAACACATTTTGTAGGGATGAAAAAGACCGTTTTACCTCGGATGAAGAGTACCCAAGGCGCCCTCCATGGAGCTTGGAGGCGCCTTGGGTCATCTGCGGAGAAAGCCTCGCAGCAAGGCACGAGGGTGACTCCATGGAGCTTGGAGGTGCCCTGGAGCAAAGGTGCGAGGGCGGCCTCCATGGGTTTGGAGGCACCCTCAGACGGATAAGAAGCGACTTCTTCAGATCTCATCCTTGCTACAAAATCGACGGGGTTGAGGGCGCCCTCCAGGATGTTAGAGGCGCCCTCAACGGGCTTTATAAGCGTGTCTCGAGCAAGAGCTGAGAACAAGACATTCTAAACGATCTTTCAGTTGCGCACTGCCAACGAGATGTGCCAACTAAGCCAGAGCTTGACCTCGACGACCAGAAGCTTTGAATTTGAGATTACATTGTTGTTTGGTATAATTATTACTGCATTTATTATTGTACTTGTTTGTAATATTTCTTAAGCTATAGTGTTTGCACATCGAAAGCACTCTCACGTGCGGGCCTTGGAGTACGAGTCACCACAGGCTCTGAACCAAGTAAATCTTTGGTGTCTTTTCTGTATTTGTGTATTATTCTGCTGCGTTTTATTCCTAAGTCTTCTGAAACGAAAGTGAAAGCCACGAGCGTTATTCACCCCCCCCCCCCCCCTCCTCTCTAGCGCTTTCAATCCAACAGAGGGGATATAATACAATTAGCCATTCGGTTGAATTATCAAGCTACCAATAATGAGGCAGTGTATAAAGCATTAATAGCAAGGTTGCAAGCCACACGACATGTGGGGGCTGCTCGAGTTTTAATCTATTCATATTCTCAACTGGAAGCTCAGCAATTGTCCGGTAAGTTTAAGATTAACAATGAGGGACTCAAGTTGTATGCAGAGGCATTTGATAAATTGAAGGTTGACTTCCAAGAAGTATCTATACAAAAAGTTCCTCTCTCAGATAATTAAACAGCAGATGATCTAGCTAAATTGGCGTCGACCATAATTCAATGGAAGCTGGATAGTCCTGTGGAACAGACATTATTGGTGGCTTGCATTGAAAGGCAAACTGACTTAGAATTACAGAGTGACTGGAGGATGCCAATTATATTATTCTTGCAGCAAGGTGCTCTTCCAGTTGATGGAGAAGAAGCTGTTGGAGTGTATACTGAAAGCCTAAGCTTTGTAGACATTCATTATGAATAAAGAATCACATTTGGTTAAATTGTCTACATTTGTTTGTAGTTGTTCATTTAATTTATATTGTAGATAACATAGTATGTGGTGTCACATACAGAAGATGATGTTATCAGTACCTTATAAAATATAAACAGAAGCTCACGACTAAAATGGAAAGGAATAAACCATTAGAAGGTCGTAGTGTAATTAGGTATTAGTTTATCTTGACTATATAATTACACTAGTACACTCAGAGTGTATTGAGTAGGACCATTTGAGGTCCTTTCTTTTATACTGACTTTATAAAGGAACAAAGACCTCAGTTATTATGGAAGTGTGTGCTCTTAATCCTAATGTAATAACAAGCACATATATTTGATATTTATTTCTTTAATTTATCAATGGGTGAGATTTAGTTCGTTGAATCAATAAACCCGATAAGTTGGGAAATGGTATCACTTATAGTGTGTGTTGTTGATTATAGAAGGAAACTGTGTCCTAGAGATACTAGGTTGATAATGTCCTCAAGAGGAGCTCATAAAGATTATCATGTTAAACCCTGCAGGTGGACTTAGTCCGACATGATAATAAGGTTGAGTGGTACTACTCTTGGACTTAGATATTAATTAAATGAGTTGTCAGTAACTCACTTAATTAGTGGACATTCGATATCTTAAACACAGGGAGACTAACACACTCATAATAAGAAGGAGCCTAAAAATGTAATTTGGGATTGGTGCGGTAGTTCAATGATAGTTCTCTAGTGGAATGAATTATCATTGATAAAATTAAGTTGTGTGTTCGGGGCGAACATGGGATGCTTAATTTTATCGGGAGACCAAAATCAATTCCTCCTCTCGGTCCCTATCGTAGCCTCTTATTTATAGAGTTCTATACCCACCTATACCCACCTTCTATACCCACCTAAAGGGGGCCGGCCAAGCTAGCTTGGGAACCAAGCTAGGGCCGGCCTAAGCTTGGGTTTAGGGTGGCCGGCCCTAGCTTCAACCCAAGCTAGTAGGGCCGGCCATAATTAAATTAAAAAGGATTTTAATTTTAATTTTTTATTATTATGTGGAAGATATAATTTAAAGAGAATTTAAATTAAAATATCTCTCTTGTAAAAGATCTACAAAAGATTAAAGAAAGAGATTAGATCTCTTTCCTTATTTGTAGATTGGAGAGATGTTTTATTTTCTCTTTAAAAAATTATTCACATGTTGATAAAATTAAAATTATAGAAATTTCCTTTTATCAACTATGAAGAGATTTTAAAGAGAAATTTTATTTTTTAAAATTTCCGGAAATAAATTAGGAAGTTTTAATTGTTGATTAAAACTTGTCTAATTTATTTCCTCTAGAAGTGGCCGGCCATTAGAGATCAAATTGGGAAATTTTATTTAATTTTTCTCAATTAAATCATGTCAAGGAAATTAAGGAAATTTTATTGTAATTAAATTTCCTAATTTGCCTAGGCCAAGGAATATAAAAGAAGGGTGAGGGTGCCTTCATGAGACATAACATCTATTATTTCTCTCCTCTTTTGTTCCTTGGTGTGTGGCCGGCCAACCTCTCCTCTCTTCCTCTTGTGGTGGCCGAACTCTCTCTCTCCCTTGGAGCTCTTGTGGTGGCGGATACTACTTGGAGAAGAAGAAGAAGAAGGAGAGAAAGCTAGCATCTCTTGGAGCTTGGTTAGTATTTAGATTTTCTTCCTTGGTGAAGCTTCCTCTTTGTTGGCCGAACCTAGCTAGGAGGAGAAGAAGGTGATTGGTGGTTTCTCATCTCGGAAGATCGTTGCCCACACAACGTTCGAGATTAGAAGATGAATACGGTAGAAGATCAAGAGATTTTTCTACAAGGTATAACTAGTAATTTTATTTCCGCATCATGCTAGTTATTTATGGAAATAATACCAAATACAAGAGGCTTACGTTCTAGTATTTCGAATATGTTTTTCGATGTTGTGTTCTTTTGTTTCTTTCTTTTCCTTGTGATTTGATTGTTCTCTTTGGTTAACCTAAAGTTATTTTAGGAAATTAAATATTAGCTTTCTATTAAAGGTTTTGTCTAGTCGGTGGTGGTTGCTCCCATATCCAAGAAGGCCATGTGCCTCGCCACGTCAGTACTGGGAACCTTTTATGGAAATTAATATTTAATGGAATTAATAACTTAAGGAGACTTGGGTCGAACGTGTTAAGTTCCGCAGGAGATCCAAGTCAAAACCTAAAAGAACAAATATATTAAGTTTTGGATCAAACGTGTTAAGTTCCGCAGGCGATCCAAAATTTAATTTAAAAGAACACATGGTAGCTAGGAAAAGGTTCAGATCTTTGTACAAAATTTTTGTACAGTGGAACCTATAGGTTTTCCGAGTAGCAACCAACAATTGGTATCAGAGCTAGGGTTTTGCCTCTGTGTATTTGGTATTTAGTTTAATTATGCACATGTCATACATAATTTAGGCAGGTTAATAGTAGGATGTGCTAACTTTGTGGATGCAGGATCCAACTATTATGGTTTTTAGTTATTATGTGTGTGATTGGACCCTTGGACATATCAAGGGCATTAATATGTGTGTGCATGATTGTATTAAAATACAGCAGGAGCTGTATTTAGTTTTTATTAGGATTTTATTTTTGATCTAGATACATGTACATTCCTTTTATGGAATATAGGATCAAAATGTAAAATTCTATTTATGTCGCGGATCGAATCTTGCAAAGCGTGGAACCTTCTAAGGACCAGAGGCGCAGCGGAACTAGGAGCAAGATGGATGCAACAGCTAGACCCGGAGGTAATGGCCGAATATGGCAGCAGCTTGGGATGACAACACACGGAGGACAATTAGAGATAAAAGCCATAATAGTTGAAAATTAAATTTTCTATTTATTGCTTTTATATTGTGCTGTGTGTGCATGTTAGTTTACAAGTTTAGTAGGCTAGCATAGTTAAAATTCCTCATTTATAAATAACTAAGTGGGAGAGGGATTTTTAAATAAATCCCATGGTCTCCATTACTGGTTTGTAAGTGATGCAAACAAGATTGCGCGTTGGCTCTGAGTGCCTTCCTCCATAACGGATGAGCTTGTTTGCGGATCACTAGAACAGACTTCCATTTTTGGATGACTATAGGAAGTTAATTAAGAGCGTGTGATCTTCCCCAACGGAAGGGGCATAATCTTATTAATGGACTTAGTGTCAAGTAATGGTATACACTTAGACACATCTAATAGTATCCTCCCAGAGTCACTACTATTATTTGTGTGACCAAATAATACCAACTATTAATTTTATTTGTCAAAAGTTAGGTTGACAAGATAATAAAATTAATGGGTTAAAACCCTCCTTTTACAAATGTTGAATTTGTATACGTCCACACTAACGTGGCATACAAAATTCACGGTGTTATGAGGTGTTGGTTAATTTAAAATAGTATTGTTTGAGGAATCAATATTATTCTAAATTTAGAGTTCTGACCAAAAGTTATTTGTGATTCTTAGGATGACTTTCAACCCACTGTCCATCATACTTCAACAAAATAGACTTACTGGACCTAATTACATAGATTGGAAAAGGAACCTGGACATTGTTCTGACTGCTGAAAGCTATAAATTTGTACTGACTGAGCAGTGCCCTGAAGCACCTACTGGTGAATCTACCCAAGAGGAGATTGAATATCATAGGAAATGGGTAAAAGCAGATGAGATGGAGCGGTGTTACATTTTGGCTTCAATGTCAAATGTATTGCAACATCAGCATCAAGATTTACCAACAGCTTATGATATTATGAACAATCTCAAGGAGCTCTTTGGTCATCAGGATAGGGCTTCTAGACAAGAAGCTATGAGAAAGATAATGACAGCCACCATGCAAGAGGGTACTCCTGTAAGGGATCATATCCTAAAGATGATGGCTTATCTGAACGAGATACAGATCCTTGGAGGAGAAATTGATGGGAAACCCAGATCGATATGATCCTCCAAACGCTACCTAGAAGTTTTGAGCAGTTCCGCCTGAACTATAATATGAATAAAAGGATTTATTCATTAGGGGAACTACTGACAGAACTTTAAGCAGCAGAAGGATTATTTCGTCACAATTCTCAAATTCACTTTGCTGAAAATGGTTCTACTTCTAAACCGAAAGGAAAGAAGAAGAAGAAACAAGCTGGCTCAGCAAAGAAGGTTCTGAGTACTGGATTTAAAGCTGGAGTGAAGAAGCCGAAGGGCAAATGCTTCATCTGCAAGCAGGCAGGACATTGGAAGGCGGACTGTCCTCGTAGGAACCAAAACAAAGGTATATCTCATGCTCTAGTTGTTAAAACATGTTTAGCGGTGTTATCTATCAGCACCTGGTGTGTAGATACGGGAGCCACTAACCATGTCTGCAATTCCTTGCAGGGGTTCCAGGAAACCCGACGACTATCTGAAGGGGCAATGCTACTAAGGTGGCAGCTGTTGCAGTGGGAGACGTCTACTTGTCTTTTAGTAGAAATAGAAATTTGATTTTAAGAAATTGTCTTTATGTACCCAGTTTTAGAAAAAATTTAATTTCAGTTTCTAAACTGTTTTTAGATGGATATTCAGTTTCTTTCAGTAACGATGTAGTTATTAAAAGAAATAAAGTGATTATCTGTTCTGGTGCATTAGTTGGCAATTTGTATATTTTAAATTCAATTTCTTCCACAAAGCAAAACATGGAAATTTATAACTCATCTTCTAATTCTAATAAGAGAAAAGAACCTTCAGAAATGAACCAAGCATATCTTTGGCATCTAAGACTTGGTCATATTAACTTAAGTAGGATTCAGAGGCTTATAGCCGATGGACTTTTGAGTTCATTAGAGTTGGAAAATTTTTCAACTTGTGAATCTTGCTTAGAAGGAAAAATGACCAAGAGGCCGTTCAAAGCCAAGGGGTATAGAGCCAAAGAAGTGTTAGAGTTGGTTCACTCTGATTTGTGTGGTCCTATGTCTGTCCAGGCAAGAGGAGGTTTTGAATATTTTGTCTCTTTCATAGACGATTATTCAAGATATGGATACATTTACCTAATGCGCCGCAAGTCCGAGTGCTTTGACAAGTTCAAAGAATACAAGGCTGATGTGGAGAAACGATTAGGTAAAAGTATCAAGACACTACGATCTGATCGTGGTGGCGAATACCTCTTAGGAGAGTTTAGGAATTACTTATCAGAGGCTGGGATTCAATCCCAATTGTCTGCACCTGGAACACCCCAACAGAATGGTGTAGCAGAACGAAGGAATATGACTCTTATGGAGATGGTTAGATCGATGATGAGTTATTTAGAATTACCAAATTCATTTTGGGGATATGCTCTGGAAACAGCAGTATACGTTCTGAACTTAGTACCTTCTAAATCAGTTTCTTCTACTCCCACAGAATTGTGGAATGGCGAAAACCAGTCTAAGACATATTCGGTTGGGGTAGTCCGGCACATGTGTTGAAATCGATCTTGATAAGTTAGAATCTCGTCTGAAGTTCGCGTGTTTGTAGGATATCCCAAAGGCGAAAGGTGGTTTATTTTATAGTCCTAAAGACCGAAGGTCATTGTTAGCACCAATGCCCGCTTTTAGAAGAAGACTATATAATGGATCACAAGCCCGATGTAAAGTTGTTTTAGAAGAACTTAGAGAGGACACGTCTACTTCAATACCAACGATACAAGATGAAGTACCACAAGAGGCGCAACACGTGTCACACATGATACACAACCACGGATAGTGCCCGTCGTAGTGGGAGGGTTGTAATGCAACAGAAGATTCATGTTTTGGGAGAGTCTTGGACTTGATCCCGCATGGCGTGAACTGATCCTGAACATATAATTGAAGCACTCAAGATATAGATGCACATCTTGGCAAAAGGCAATGAATTAGAAATAGAGTCCATGTACTCTAATAAGGTCTGGGAGCTTGTAGAACCACACGATGGTGTAAAAGCCGTTGGATGCAAGTGGATCTACAAAGGAAAAGAGGGAGACGGAAGGTAGAAACCTTCAAAGCTAGGCTTGTTGCAAAGGGTACACTCAAAAGAGGGAATCGATTATGAGAAACCTTTTACCGGTAGCATGCTTAAGTCTATCAGGATACTCTTATCCATCTTTGCTCATATGGATTATGAGATTTGGCAAATGGATGTCAAGGCGACTTTCCTTAATGGAAGTCTTGAAGAGAACATCCATATGAAGCAACGGAAGGGTTCATTGAAAAGGCAAAGAGCATCTAGTGTGCAAGCTCAATCGGTCCATTTATGGACTGAAGCAAGCTTCAGGTCTTGGAACATCCGGTTTAATGAAGTAATCCAGTCATATGGATTTATTCAAAGTCCGGATGAGTCTTGTGTATATAAGAAGTGTAACGGAAACGTGGTGGTATTTCTTGTACTATACGTAGATGATATTTTGTTAATTGGCAACAATGTCAAGGTATTATCAGACGTAAGGGTATGGTTGTCCAAACAATTTGATATGAAGGACTTAGGAGATTGTGCACACATTCTTGGGATCAAAGTTATAAGGGATCGTAAGAAAAGAATGTTGTGTCTGTCCCAAGCTTCATATATAGATACAATCTTTGCTCGTTTTAGTATGCAGGATTCCAAGAAAGGTTTCTTACCTTTTAGACATGGAGTAGCTCTATCTAAAGAGATGTCTCCAAAGACGTCGAAATAGATAGAGGACATGAAAGCAGTTCCTTATGCTTCGGCTGTAGGAAGCCTAATGTATGCAATGCTATGTACGAGACCTGATATCTGTTTTGCCGTGGGCATGGTCACCAGATATCAGAGTAATCCTGGACAAGGACATTGGACTGCGGTAAAGCATATATTAAAGTACTTGAGAAGGACTAGAGATTATATGCTAGTTTACCAAGCAGACGATCTGCTCCCTGTGGGTTACACGGATTCAGATTTCCAATCAGATAGGGACAATAGTAAGTCTACATCAGGCTATGTGTTTACTTTAGGAGGTGGAGCCATTTCATGGAGGAGTGTTAAGCAGAAATGCGTATCGGACTCAACCATGGAAGCTGAGTATGTAGCAGCCTCTGAGACAGCTAAAGAAGCAGTATGGCTCAGGAACTTTCTAATGGACTTAGATGTGATTCCTGGTTTGCCCAAAATCATCACAATTTATTGTGATAATAATGGTGCAGTTGCAAACTCGAAGGAACCATGAGCCCATAAGGCAAGTAAACATATAGAGCGCAAGTACCACCTGATACGAGATATCGTGAAGCGAGGAGAAGTTGTCATCGCCAAGATTGCATCAGCAGATAACCTGGCAGATCCTTTCACTAAGGCCCTTCCGGCGAAAGCTTTTGATCGGCATGTGGAGGGAATGGGAATCAGATGTATGGTAGAAGATATGGCAGCTTAGTCATTAGTATAAGTGGGAGATTGTTGGAGTGTATACTGAAAGCCTAAGCTTTGTAGACATTCATTATGAATAAAGAATCACATTTGGTTAAATTGTCTACATTTGTTTGTAGTTGTTCATTTAATTTATATTGTAGATAACATAGTATGTGGTGTCACATACAGAAGATGATGTTATCAGTGTTGGGATCGTTCGTACGCGGCTAGAGAGGGGGGTGTGAATAGCCGACCCCAAATCTCTCGTTTCTTCCTACAATTCGTTAGCGCAGCGGAAAAATAAACTAGAAACGAAAGGAAGAATATCAAACCTTAACACAGCGATGTACGAGGTTCGGAGATGATGCTCCTACTCCTCGGCGTGTCCGTAAGGTGGACGAACCCAATCAATCCGTCGGTGGATGAGTCCCCGGAAAACCGGCTAAAAGATACTCCTTGTGGGTGGAGAAACCTCGCCACAATAACTCGCAACAGCAAGATAGAATACAAGGAATACAAGAAGTAAATACAATGAATGTAACAATACAAGCTTGCCTTCTTGTCGTCGACTGAAGTCCTGGAAGCAACAACTTCACGGACGAATGCCAACAAGCAGCTCAGCCGAAAGAAACCTGTCGGGGAAGCTCACGCGAAGCTTCAGCAGCGGTTGAGCTCAGCAAAGCTCGGAGCACCAGAAGAAGCAGAAGCTTCAGGCAGGAGAGAACTTCCAGAAGGAAGAAGAAGTAGCAGAGAGAGAGTTCTCACCGAAGTCCTGTAGCCCTCTTTTATACCTGCGAAGAAGACAGCGGAGAAACTAGCCATTGCGTCGCAACGGCTAGAACCCTGATCGGTGGACGATCGGGAAGAAGCATCAGTCACTGATCGGTCCATGGACCGATCAGGACCTCTGATCGGTCCACGGACCGATCGAACTCTGATCGGCAGGGACCGATCGGGCTTCTTGATCGGTCCCGACCGATCGGCCCCTCGCGCCTCGCTCTGTTGATCAACTCGATCGGTCACGGACCGATCGGTTATCCTGTATACTGCGATGTATTCTTGATCGGTCACCGGACCGATCAAAATATCACTGGATCGATCACCGGATCGATCCACTCATGGTTTTCTCCCAAACCAAGTCCAAACCAACATCCGGTCAATCTTGACTGTTGGTACATTGCGCCTAGCATCCGGTCACTCCCTTGACCTGCTAGGACTCCCCGCTAAGTGTCCGGTCAATCCTTTGACCCACTTAGACTTTTCTCTCCGTGCCAAGTATCCGGTCACTCCTATGACCTACTTGGACTTCCCATCACCGGATGTCCGATCACCCTTGATCCATCTGGATTTTCCTCCCGGCTTCACTCACGGGACTTTCACCTAGCTTCACTCACTAGGGTTTTCACTGCCTAACATCCAGTTAGGACTTTCTCACTGCTTGGCTTCACTCACCAGCCACTCATCCAGGACTTTCCCACTGCCCGGCTTCACTCACGGGACTTTCCACACCGCCTAACATCCAGTTAGGACTTTCCCAATGCCTAGCTTCACTCAGGACTTTCACACCGCCTAACATCCAGTTAGGACTTTCCCAGCCAATTACTGGGACTTTTCCCGTGCCAAGCTCCCTGCTTGGACTTTTCCAGTGCCAAGTCTCCATACTTGGACTTTTCGCTTGCCAAGCTCCCTGCTTGGACTTTCCCAGTGCCAAGTCTCCATACTTGGACTTTTCAGGTCAACCAGGTCAATCCTTGACCTAGGGTTGAACCAATAATCTCCCAACCATCTATTCTTGTCTCAAATCAAGAATAGAACTCTCTCACGAGTGTCAAACATCAACATGCAACTCAACTAGGTCAACCTTGACCTAAGGTTGCACCGACAATCTTCCCAAGTCAAACATCAAAATACAACTCGAGTCAAGTCACCTCGAGTCGGGTCAACCAGGTCAACCTTGACCTAAGGTTGCACCAACAATCAGTACCTTATAAAATATAAACAGAAGCTCACGACTAAAATGGAAAGGAACAAACCATTAGAAGGTCGTAGTGTAATTAGGTATTAGTTTATCTTGACTATATAATTACACTAGTACACTCAGAGTGTATTGAGTAGGACCATTTAAGGTCGTTTCTTTTATACTGACTTTATAAAGGAACAAAGACCTCAGTTATTATGGAAGTGTGTGCTCTTAATCCTAATGTAATAACAAACACATATATTTGATATTTATTTCTTTAATTTATCAATGGGTGAGATTTAGTTCGATGAATCAATAAACCCGATAAGTTGGGAAACGGTATCACTTATAGTGTGTGTTGTTGATTATAGAAGGAAACTGTGTCCTAGAGATACTAGGTTGATAATGTCCTCAAGAGGAGCTCATAAAGATTGTCATGTTAAACCCTGCAGGTGGACTTAGTCCGACATGATAATAAGGTTGAGTGGTACTACTCTTGGACTTAGATATTAATTAAATGAGTTGTCAGTAACTCACTTAATTAGTGGACATTCGATATCTTAAACACAGGGAGACTAACACACTCATAATAAGAAGGAGCCCAAAAATGTAATTTGGGATTGGTGCGGTAGTTCAATGATAGTTCTCTAGTGGAATGAATTATCATTGATAAAATTAAGTTGTGTGTTCGGGGCGAACACGGGATGCTTAATTTTATCGGGAGACCAAAACCAATTCCTCCTCTCGGTCCCTATCGTAGCCTCTTATTTATAGAGTTCTATACCCACCTATACCCACCTTCTATACCCACCTAAAGGGGGCCGACCAAGCTAGCTTGGGAACCAAGCTAGGGCCGGCCTAAGCTTGGGTTTAGGGTGGCCGGCCCTAGCTTGAACCCAAGCTAGTAGGGTCGGCCATAATTAAATTAAAAAGGATTTTAATTTTAATTTTTTATTATTATGTGGAAGATATAATTTAAAGAGAATTAAAATTAAAATATCTCTCTTGTAAAAGATCTACAAAAGATTAAAGAAAGAGATTAGATCTCTTTCCTTATTTGTAGATTGGAGAGATGTTTTATTTTCTCTTTAAAAAATTATTCACATGTTGATAAAATTAAAATTATAGAAATTTCCTTTTATCAACCATGAAGATATTTTAAAGAGAAATTTTATTTTTTAAAATTTCCGGAAACAAATTAGGAAGTTTTAATTGTTGATTAAAACTTGTCTAATTTATTTCCTCTAGAAGTGGCCGGCCATTAGAGATCAAATTGGGAAATTTTATTTAATTTTTCTCAATTAAATCATGTCAAGGAAATTAAGGAAATTTTATTGTAATTAAATTTCCTAATTTGCCTAGGCCAAGGAATATAAAAGAAGGGGTGAGGGTGCCTTCATGAGACATAACATCTATTATTTCTCTCCCTCTTTTGTTCCTTGGTGTGGCCGGCCAACCTCTCCCTCTCTTCCTCTTGTGGTGGCCGAACCTCTCTCTCCCCCTTGGAGCTCTTGTGGTGGCCGGATACTACTTGGAGAAGAAGGAGAGAAAGCTAGCATCTCTTGGAGCTTGGTTAGTATTTAGATTTTCTTCCTTGGTGAAGCTTCCTCTTTGTTGGCCGAACCTAGCTAGGAGGAGAAGAAGGTGATTGGTGGTTTCTCGTCTCGGAAGATCGTTGCCCACACAACGTTCGAGATTAGAAGAGGAATACGGTAGAAGATCAAGAGGTTTTTCTACAAGGTATAACTAGTAATTTTATTTCCGCATCATGCTAGTTATTTATGGAAATAATACCAAATACAAGAGGCTTACGTTCTAGTATTTCGAATATGTTTTTCGATGTTGTGTTCTTTTGTTTCTTTCTTTTCCTTGTGATTTGATTGTTCTCTTTGGTTAACCTAAAGTTATTTTAGGAAATTAAATATTAGCTTTCTATTAAAGGTTTTGTCTAGTCGGTGGTGGTTGCTCCCATATCCAAGAAGGTCATGTGCCTCGCCACGTCAGTACTGGGAACCTTTTATGGAAATTAATATTTAATGGAATTAATAACTTAAGGAGACTTGGGTCGAACGTGTTAAGTTCCGCAGGAGATCCAAGTCAAAACCTAAAAGAACAAATAGATTAAGTTTTGGATCAAACGTGTTAAGTTCCGCAGGCGATCCAAAATTTAATTTAAAAGAACACATGGTAGCTAGGAAAAGGTTCAGATCTTTGTACAAAGTTTTTGTACAGTGGAACCTATAGGTTTTCCGAGTAGCAACCAACAGAAGCATGCATGCTCAGAAAGAGGGCTACCAGGTATACTATGATTGGGGATAATCTTTATAAAAGGGCTTTCTCATTTTCTCTACTCAAACGCATTAGGCCCAAGGATATGTAGTACATTTTATAAGAAGTACATCAGGGTTCTTACGGTAATCATATGGGGGGGTCGATCTCTTGCCCAAAAAATATTGTTAGTTGGGTATTTTTGGCCTAGTTTGCAATCTGATGCTGCTTATCTTGTAAAAACTTGTCTATCTTGTCAGAAGCATCAAAATATTCCTCATCATCCCACTGAGTTGCTGAAAACTTCCATTATTTCTTGTCCTTTTGATCAGTGGGGTATAGATATTGTAGGGTCATTTCCTATGGAACCCGCTCAGAGGAGATTCTTATTAGTGGTCGTGAATTATTTTTCAAAATGGATGGAAGCCAAACCATTGGCCAAAATTACCAAGAAGATCATTATTAAGTTCCTATGACAACATATCATCTGTAGATTTGGTATTCCACATAAGTTGGTTTTTGATAATGAAAGACAGTTTCAAGGTAGAAGAATTTGAGAATGGTGCTTAGGGTATGGTATCACACAGGCTTTTACTTCTATGGCCTACCCACAGAGCAACAGACAAGTTAAAGTAACAAACATAGAAATCATCAGAGGACTCAAGACTAAATTAGATCATGTGAGAGGAAGTTGGGTAGAAGAGTTGCCTAGTGTATTATGGGCGTATCATACCACTTCTTGAGAGTCAACATGTATTACTCCTTTTCACATAGTTTATGGAGGCGAGACAGTAGTCCCAATTGAAATTGGTATGGAATCTGATCGGAGATGCCTATGTGATGAAGATAATGTGGGACAACGCCTTATGGAACTTGATTTAATTGAAGAAATAAGGGATAAAGCGGCAGCTTGACTCATATCGTATCATCAAAGGTTGAGGTAAAATTATAATAAAAGTGTCATTCCTAGATTCTTCCAAGTGAGTGATCTAGTTTGGAAGAATATTAAGTCAGTCGGAGATGTCAACAAACTGGAATTGCAATGGGAAGGGCTATATAAAGTGGTGCAAAAACTTACCTCGGGTTCTTATTACCTCCAAGATACAGAAGAAAGGAATCTCGAACGGTCCTGAACTTATTCTTATATTTGGTCTTATACTTTATAATAAGAGTGCAGGCTTTTTCATCCAAGCAATTTATTTAATCTATCCATCTAAGTAAGCGGGTCTTTACTTTTAACAGTTGAATATGACTTTAAACTATATCCCATTGAACTTAACGTTAAATTTTTAACAGTCGAACATGACTTTAAACCATATTCTCTCAAACTCGACGTTAAACTTTTAATAGTCGAACACGACTTTAAACCATATTTCGTCGAACTTGACGTTAAACTTTCAACAATCGAACACTACTTTAAATCATATTCTGTCGAACTCTATGTTAAACTTTCAGCAGTCGAACAAGACTTTAAATCATATTCTGTCGAACTCGATGTTAAACTTTCAGCAGTCGAACACGACTTTAAATCATATTCCGTCGAACTCGACGTTAAACTTTCAATAGTCGAACTTGACTTTAAACCTTCTACTGTCGAACTCGACGTTAAACCATATATATATATATATACACCGTTTGTCTATTTCGCTCGGTATCATTTAACCGACTGGTTCATTATTCAGTCTATAAATATAATGTGAATGGTTTGTGCTACTGACCCATCGATTATAAGTCCGATCGATTTATTATTCTATCTGGGAATTCATTATTATCTGTTGCTAAGCATCTGGTCTATTGATTTTGTTCAATATTATGGGGGCGACCAATTTTTTAAAGGCCAGAAACTTATTATGGTTGGTCAACCTAATACTCGAGCAAAAAAATCATCATGAAGAAGTGGTCCTTGCTTGATTTGAAGTGTGCTTTCTATCTAAAGATCTCTCGTATAACATACTTCCTTGGTGTAACCAAGTTACTCTACATAAAGTTATTTCTTCAACGTGTGTATCGATGGTTCTGAAGATCATAGAGATATATAAGGGAGGTATGTGCCATTTCACACTTTTTAGTATACAGTTCACTAATTACTTTTGAATGTCTTTGAATTTCCTTGCACAAATATATATAATTACCCAACAAGGAACATAAATACCCTAGTAGAATTTGCTTAAAATATCCTCCAGGAGCCCCTCAAGAAGTTGGTCTTGATCTAGAAATGATAAAAGGATGCTCCTTTGATAAATATCCCCCTCGGCTCAATTGTTGAACCACTCCTTCGACCGTGTGGTTAAGTATCTTCACAAACCTCATAGCCAGTTCTTCTTTAAACTCAATGGAGTCAAGGTAGGCTCTTTTCCTTGTCTCCACTCATTCATCTTTCCCATCTTGATAGGCCAATAGTTTAGCTTGAGCAGCCTTGGTTTCATTTCTCACGACATCCAATTCTTTCTGCAGGGACTCTATTTGGGACTCTCTTGCTTTTAGTTCCTCTTGTCCTTGTAATAATAAGAAGTCCTTGTTAGCTAATTCTTGGGTTAGTTCAGGGGAATCTGAGGTTTGAGAGAGCCGTATCCTCTCTAGTAAAATAACTTTATGTTTTAAGTCAGAAAGGACCTTATCTTTCAGAGCTCTTTCCATCTAAAGCATAGATTTGCTGTTTTGTAACATTAATCCTAGCTTCTAATTCTTGGAATAGAGAGACTCCACCAACTGTGTATAATCTCTCAGTGAACTCTCTACACTAGAAATGACTAAGGTATGCTCCTCTACTTTTTTCTTAAATTCATTTGTAATGGCGGAAGTAGATTCCAATTCTTTCACACGATTCTCTAAAGACCTGTTGGATTGCTCTAGGCCCACTGCCAGTTGACTTAAATACATGCTTGAAGAATAAAACTAAAAGAGTAGAAGGGAAGTTAGGAGGTGCCTAGGCAATTCACTAGAAGAATTAAATGAAAGCTTACTGCAAGGGAATTCTTAGCATGTTCATCGGCATAGCTTGATACTATAGCTCCCCGTATTTGTTTATAAGATTGCATCCATGACTCGGTTAAGGAGCCTTTCACTTGTAGTATGCTCAATGTAGGGAGACCCTCTTGTCTTTGTTCGGATGGTAGGGAATATGATTGCTTGAAATGACAACGGGGACCAGGAGTAGATACTGGTTCTGATAAAGAATCGGAGGGAGATTCAGAAACTGCTAGAAGTGAATTAGGGGCCCGGGTATAATAGCAGGCCCTAAAGAAGTCTCGGGCATTATGGTACTTGGGACAATCAATAAGATGAAGATATCAAATCTACCTGTATACATCATAGCAAGCTTGAGATTGTATGGACGACGTACCGGGGGAGCAGGTTCTTTCCCCTTATCATAAAATCAATCGGCGCATATGGGGAGGCTTGTCTAGTAGAAGGAAGTTCTGGCATTTACAAAGTGGAGGATTTAGGTCCCTGGCAAGTAATGATACAAGGGCCCTCTAACTCGGAAGAGCTAGAGGCAGGCTTTGGAGCAGGAGGAAGAGGCTTGGCAAAAGAGGAAGCTTTTTCTCGTTGACGCTCCCTCAGCAAATTTTTGCCTATCTGATTCAAAGTTTCTTTTGGTATTTTTGGGTTTTTTGAATAGAAAGGATGCGCTAATAGCCTCTGCTGCAAATGTAAAATACCGGAAAATGGCGAATAGTAATAAGGAAATTTTCTGGAATTTTTAGAAATTTTTCAGGAATTTTTCGGAGCTCGTATGGACGAGTTAACCGGGACAAAAATGGGGTCCGGAAAAGCCTGTTTTGGCTACCCATTTAAGCGAGGAAATGTTTTATTTCTTTTAGTTTTCTTTTCTCTTTTCTTTTATTTCTCTCCGCCGTTTCTGCCCCCGCCGCGACCCGAGCCCTAACCACCTTGCGCCGACGCCTTCCTTCTTCTTTTCTTCCTCTGCCGGCACAAACCACCCGCAGAGCTTCTCATCGCCGGCCGACGAGAGCCAACCGAGGGTCTCCGTTCCTCTCTTCTGGCCGACTCTTAGCGTTTACACTAGCGCCGGTCACTGACCTTGAGCCCTAGATCTGTCTCGGCCGTGGAGGTCAAGACGCGCCGCAGCCCTCTCGCGTCACTCCGGTCGCTACAGTTGGCGCCGACTCTTGCCGCCCTTCCGAGCCCCTTCCTTCGATCACCGAGCAGAGCCCCTTCTTCTCCTCTTCCGAGCACGGATTAGCCGACCAAGTTTCTTTGCCCTGGACCTGCCGAAGCCCTCCAAGCCGTGCCCTAGTTCTGTTTGGGGTGTTTCCGGCCAAGAGCAAGAAGGATTTAAATTCGATGTTTCTTCCTCGTGCCCTAGCTGTTTCCTGTGGATACCCATTACATTGCCTCCTCTGTTATCGATCACTATCTGCTACCAATTCTTGAAGCTGTGAAGGTTTTGGGGTGAGGAGGTAAGGTTATGTTGAGATGAGCTTTGGTATTTTGAATTAAAGTTTCAGTCAATCTTTTACTATATAATTGGATTTATGGATTGAGCTTCTCGGCAGGGATTGGTAGGGTTGCTGATCTACTGGAGTTGTGGTCATACCTCAAGGTCAGTGCTTTTCTAGTGATGTACCTTGGGTAATCTATTAGTATGTTGCTAAATTTAGTTTCTAAAGGATGGTAGAGTTTGTGATTGATGATATGGTTGATAGGTTGATTGGATTGAAGTGAATGATTTTGGATTTAGTTAAACCTAATTAGTTTATGAAATTAGGCTAATTGTTGCGATTAGGGTTTTCCCTAATTTGATTGGGGAGTTTATTTAGTTATTTACTGTATAAGTAATTTACTAAAATACAGTATATGATTTCAGGACTTTGTTTCGAGGCGAGCGTCTCGACGCGGGATAGCTTATCACGATCGACAGATTTTAAGGCGGGTACCTCTTGACTTATCTTTTATGATATTGTCATTGGATATGTATAGTATTTTATAACTACATGCAATGAACATGTTTGCCTTTGGTATGTCACTGTTTGATATCCATAGCATGTTAGGTTTGTCACCTGTGATGTATCCGTGATTATATCTCGTGATTTGTTGCCATGATTATCTTGTTACCATGAGTATCTTAGTTTCTAGAGTGACATACCATGCTTACTGAAGTTAGGACTAGGATTTGGATTGTTGTTTCTGGCCTGTGTATCTAGATTATCTGATACTTAGGTTTTTGTGCCATATCAGATTTGTGTACCTCTATTTGTATATCATATATGATTCGGGTGTTTAGACCCTGATTCTTTGATCTGTGTATATTGTTGGTACATATGCTATGGAAGAGGGATATGATTTGGGTCTAGGTTGTTATACCTTAGAGGACTTGTATACCCTAGATCCGTGGATTTGACTTACTGATACTGTGGTACCCATATTATGTATATATGGATTTTTCTATGCTGATCAGGATATTCCATACTTATTATGTTCAGGACATAGGGTTATTGATATTCTATCTGACCTGTGTACTCTAGATCTTGGTATGTGACCATCGCTTTTACAGTACCCATTTTGTATGTATGGATATGGTTATGTTGATCAGTTTTTGCCATGCTTAGTGTCATGCATCATGATTGCATGCTGTGCGATAGTCGACTCCATTGTTGTTGAGCACATCGCCAGTTACATGGATCTGCACACACCACCACTCATGGGTTAGTGGTCGATTCAGGCAGTGTGTGTTGCAGCAGGGACTTTGTTTGGCTACGTTGGTCCGCTCATGGGTAGTGTGACACAACGTGTTAGCCGGCAGGGATTCCTCCCCGTCATCGTGTACCGGGAGTTGAGAGCATTGAGCTCCCCCATTTATGATTTGGGGTCACAGGACAGGAGTACTCCGACAGCATCCCGTCCACTCGGTCACTCATCAGGAGCAGTGACGACAGAGTGCACGGTTGTCACAGCCCTACCCACTCGGTCTCGCCATTTGTGTGTGAGATGACTGACTGGCGTCAGGGGTGACCAGGACGCATCATTAGCATCATATGCATTGATGCATTTATATTCTTATGATTGTGTTTGCTGCATTTGGTTGCTGCATTTTGGTTGGATACATACTTTTGACCTGCATACAGGATTATTGACACTTTTGGTTTGACGACCCTTTGTCTGGATAGGAGTTCCTGGTGAGTACAGCTTCCTCAGTTACCTTTCAGTTTTGAGTATTCCCTATATATGATTAGGAAGCTGTATTCCATGTTTATTGCTGTTAGATATATCTTACTAGGCATGTCTATTGGTATTCGCTGAGTTGTTGAACTCACCCCCGTGGACTCTATATTTTTCAGGTACTAGGTTATTTATGGTGTCGCTTGGAGCATCCTGTCTGCTGGTCCCCACGTCACATCAGAAGACATATCGGTTTCACGTATGTTTTGTTTGTTTATATATCCGTTTGTTTAGCTCTATACTCCGGTTTTGTTTTTGGAGTGTTGATGTTGTTATGTGGTGTTTTGTATTTGTTATTGGTTGTGTAAGTCTAGCCGGCTAGCAGTTTTGTGTTTTGGTTTTGGTACAGCCGAGTGGGCTGCTTTATTTTTAACTGTGTGGTTGTGTCAGCCAGAGGCTGAATTTGATATTAACTGCGTGATGTTTGTTTTCTTTTATTGTTATTATTCCAGCCGCATGTGGCTGAGGTATATAGTGCTTGTAGAAAAGTTTCAGATTGTCCGCCGTACAGGGGAGATGCTGCCGAAATTTCTTCGGATAGAGACTCCTCTGGGGCGTGACAGCAAAAACACCACAAATTTTTAAAACAAATGAATTAAGAAAAGGAGAAATATTACTTCTTACCAAATTAGCGCTTAGCTCAAGGTTGACCGGATTAAGTCCAAAAATGTATAATAAACCCTCTATAGTTAACTCGGGTAAGATAAATTTTAGGCCTTTCAGATATTCTAAGGCCTGATTCAATGTATGATTTGTTGAAGGCCCCTTAAATCGGGAAGAGAGGGGAGAGTTTGTTGCCAGGTGGTAGGATAAGGAGAAGGAGATGAGAGACAAATGAAGAAATACTTATCTCTCCATTCTTCTTGAGCCGACACACGATTAAATAAAATTGCCTTAGGACAAGATTGAAACTTAAACAGACCTTTCGTTACTAGATGGGGAATGAAGTAATAGTGAAACAAAAGGGGAGACAGAGGAACATTAAGTAAGCGACAATCAATTACAAAGCCACTTAAGATCTTGAAAGATTGTGGGATAAGTTGGTTTAGGGGAATATTGAAGTAGTGACTAATAGTAACAAAAAAGGGAAGCAAAGGGAAGCGTAATTCCAAACTCAACATGTCCTGTAAAAATGGCAACACTACCGGAAGGGGGGCGGTAAGGACGATCCTCAAAGGTAGGGATTGCCACCTTGAGAGGAAGACTGTAGTTAACATGAAGATGATAGTGTAGGACCGTTGGGCCGGCTAGAAGGGGGGGTTGAATAGCCCTGCAAAAATCAAAACGCAAACACCCTTCTCGAACTCTTAAACTAACACTTGTAAAATAAGAGAAATAAATAAAAGCAGAAAAGTAAAAGGCACACCGAGATTTACTTGGTTACAACCGGGAAGGTTGTTAATCCAAGAAAGCGTAGCACTAGTATCTCCTTCACGCGGAGAAGCCTTTTACAGCAATGAAGCGCACAATAGAAGCTTAAAACAGAAAAGCGTACAAGTGTAGAAAGAATGCTTGAGTTCTTAGTTAATTGACAGCTTCTGGACCAAGGCTATATTTATAGTCTTGGTCGGGGCGCCTGGAAGGGTTCCGGGCGCCTGGAGGTAAAAATCCAGTCCAAGCGCCCGGAAGGGTTCCGGGCGCCCCGGGCTGCTCCGGGCGCCCCGGGCTGCTCCGGGCGCCCCGGAGCAAAAAGTCGACTCTGGTTGACTTTTGCGTCCGGGACCTCTACTCCGTTTTAGTCCCGCCTCGGTCCGGGTCTTCCGCTCCGGATCCGCTTACTTGGGTGATCTCTGCCATCCGGAAAAGGGCTCACCCGAACCCAACTTCCGGTCTTCTCAAGCGGGCTTCCCTCCGGCTTCTCGTCCCTCGGAATTGCCGCGTGTTTCCTTCTCCTCCGCTAGCGTACTCATCCGCAGTCTTCGTCCCTCGGTCGTCGACCTTCTCGCTAGCTGCGTCTCTTGCTCCCCGAGCAATCTTCCGCTCCGACTTTCGTCCCTCGGAACCACCGCGCGCTTCCTTCTCGTCCGCCGGTGTACTCTTCCGCAGCACCTCGTCCCTCGGACTGTCGTCCTTCTCACTAGCTGCGTCTTCCGCTCGACTACCTGTATTCCTAAGCTCCTGCACACTTAGACACAAGGTTAGAAACAACGCAGGACCTAACTTAACTTGTTGATCACACCAAAACAACCTTGGGGTTCCAACAATCTCCCCCTTTTTGGTGTGATCAACCCAAGTTAAGCTAGGGTCAAAACTAGACATAAGATTAAAACAAGTTATTGCAATAATGTGCAACAAAATTAAATTTCAAAAATTTTCAATTTTCAACTTCTACCTCCCCCTAGACTTATACTAATTCTTCTCCCCCTTTGATCACAAAAAAATGGGGTTTAAAAAGAACTAAGGGTTAAAGACTTAGAGTGAAAAAAATTTCTTAAAGACTCTAAGCAGAAATTTTCAATTTCAAAATGGTCTTTTAACTTAAACAAAATTGTCTTATGAAAATTTTTCTAAATTAACAAAAAATGAGAATTTTTCTAAGTAACTTAAGTAGAAAATTTTTCTAAATGAAAACTTTGAGAATATTTCTAAGTGAAAATTTGACTTTGGCAAAAAGTATTTTTCTAAGTATAAAAATATTTTGAAAAAATGTTTTTTTTTTTAAACTTTGAAAGCATTAATTAATTCTAATTTTAATGCTTTGACAGAAAGTTAATTAAACATTTATTTCAATATTTTGGCTTCCAGGTCGTGGCGAGGCACTAGGCCTTCTTGGTTATTGGAGCAACAACCACTTCCTTAGACAAAACCTCATAGAGAAATTCATTGTTTAATTTTCTCACTGAAAAGCGCTAATTTTAATTTTAATTTTAAAACTTAGACTAAGCAAGATTTAGGAACCCAATAAAGGTTCCAGCCTACTGGATTGATTAAAAATTTCTTAGGGACATATTTTCTAGAGATATTCTTAATTTGTCTCGGGTGATATCTATAATACCAATTTAAATTTTTAAATTTTCTAGAATTAGATGAACATGCATGGTTTTTCAAATTATCTACTTGAATTTTCAAATCATTATTTTCAAGTTTCAATTTTTCATTTTCCAATTTTGATTTATCTAATTCTTCTAGAGGGCAGGATTTAACTAAGATTATTTTTAAATTTTTTATTTCTTTTTCTAATTTACAGCAGTCTTTAGTTAATAACTTAACAAATTTATAAAGTTTATCGGGAGGAAGTGAACGTACCTGACTTACCTTGTCGAGTTCGTTTTCCGTGTCTCCCTCTAAACTATTGCTTTCTTCTGACGAAGCTCCCCCTTCATCGATGCTCTCGATGCTCATTTCGGAAGAGCTTGACTCGCAGTCGTCGTCTTGATGACTTGCCATTAGAGCAAGTCCGGAGAATGCCTCGACTTCCGACTCCGACGACGTATCATCCCACGTCGCCTTTAGGGCTTTTCGCTTTTGGATAGGCTTCTTACCCTTTTCCTTGTTCTTGTTCTTCAGCTTGGGGCAATTGTCCTTGACGTGCCCTTCTTCGTCGCAGTGGTAGCAGCGGATCGTCCTTTTCTTCTTCCCCTGTGGATGGTTAGTAGATCTGGATTTACAAAGCTTCTTGAATCTTCTTACCATCATTACCATTTCCTCGTCATCGAGAGAGGATTCCGACTCTGGTTCGTCTCTCGAAGCTTTGAGGGCGACGTTATTCTTGGGCTCCTTCATTCCTGCACATCTTGACTCATGCACTTCAAAAGTAGAAAAAAATTCTTCTAACGAGATCTTTTCTAAATCTTTAGAAATATAAAAGGCATCTACTAGTGATGCCCATTTTGAATTTCTAGGAAATGAATTTAGTGCGTACCTTAGTGAATCTCGGTTACTTACCGTTTCTCCGAGATTCGATAGTCCGGTGATGATCTCTTTCGAGTACAAGTGCGCGACTGTCTCATCTTCCCCAAGTTGCAGGCTGGTGAGCTGATTCCGAAGCAAATCTCTTCTGGCGAGCTTGGCTTCGGAAGTCCCTTCGTGCAGCTCGAGGAACTTTTCCCAAAGTTCCTTTGCAGAGTGGTATTGTCCGATTCTGTTGACTTCTTGAGGTGGAAGAACGCTTAGCAGATGATATTCTGCTTTGCCATTCGCCACGAATTCAGCCTGCTCCTTTTTTGTCCATTGACATTTTTCCTTACCTTCTGGAGCTACAAAACCGGATTCCATTGTTAAAGTTAATTCAAAGTCTGTGGTAAAAAATACCTGCATCAGATTCTTCCACGTAGCGAAATCTCCTCCATATTTCGGCGGGTGGATGCTTGGTCCGGCCATTATCTTTGCTTCAATTGGCGGTTAGTCCTCCTGAAGCGTCTTGGCTCTGATACCACTTGTAGGACCGTTGGGCCGGCTAGAAGGGGGGTTGAATAGCCCTGCAAAAATCAAAACGCAAGCACCCTTCTCGAACTCTTAAACTAACACTTGTAAAATAAGAGAAATAAATAAAAGCAGAAAAGTAAAAGGCACACCGAGATTTACTTGGTTACAACCGGGAAGGTTGTTAATCCAAGAAAGCGTAGCACTAGTATCTCCTTCAGGCGGAGAAGCCTTTTACAGCAATGAAGCGCACAATAGAAGCTTAAAACATAAAAGCGTACAAGTGTAGAAAGAATGCTTGAGTTCTCAGTTAATTGACAGCTTCTGGACCAAGGCTATATTTATAGTCTTGGTCGGGGCGCCTGGAAGGGTTCCGGGCGCCCTGGGGGGATAAAACTTTATCCCCCAACGTCCAGAACGCGAAAGACGCGTTCTGGTCAAACTTCACGTTCCGGGCGCCCCGGGCTGCTCCGGGCGCCCCGGAGCAAAAAGTCAACTCTGGTTGACTTTTGCGTCCGGGACCTCTGCTCCGTTTTAGTCCCGCCTCGGTCCGGGTCTTCCGCTCCGGATCCGCTTACTTGGGTGATCTCTGCCATCCGGAAAAGGGCTCACCCGAACCCAACTTCCGGTCTTCTCAAGCGGGCTTCCCTCCGGCTTCTCGTCCCTCGGAATTGCCGCGTGTTTCCTTCTCCTCCGCTAGCGTACTCATCCGCAGTCTTCGTCCCTCGGTCGTCGACCTTCTCGCTAGCTGCGTCTCTTGCTCCCCGAGCAATCTTCCGCTCCGACTTTCGTCCCTCGGAACCACCGCGCGCTTCCTTCTCGTCCGCCGGTGTACTCTTCCGCAGCACCTCGTCCCTCGGACTGCCGTCCTTCTCACTAGCTGCGTCTTCCGCTCGACTACCTGTGTTCCTAAGCTCCTGCACACTTAGACACAAGGTTAGAAACAACGCAGGACCTAACTTAACTTGTTGATCACACCAAAACAACCTTGGGGTTCCAACAGATAGGTGTCGTTGAGAGTGATGCGGGAGGAACATTGTATGTAGCACTCGTTTCTTTCCGCTATTCTTGGAGGGAATAGTGGCTAGCGTTAAAGAGGAGGAGTTATAGAGAGATGAAGAGAAAACGAGGAAGGTAATGGGAAGAAGAAAAAGGCCTTAGGGTTTTTCATAAAGTATTGGTACTCTCTGAAAAAGTTTTTCAAAGGGGATCATTAGATCATAACAGTAAAAAGTGAGATCAACAATGCACCGTAGGATGAGGAGAATGAGGCGGTGGACAAAGCAGGACCTGCGTGTCTCCAATGATATACAGACACGTGTCGTTTAACATGGAGTTTGAGGTGGTAGGTGAGTTGATAGGTGATTATTTCGAGGCATCAGTGATTTTATACAGGTGGATTTGGTTTTTCGTGCAATTCCTCCATCATAATTATGGATTAACTTTCTGATTAATTTCATAGAGAATCAAGCATTCGGCTAGGATAAATTCAAGCTCAGTCGAGAAACAAAATAATTAAGGATTTGCCCTGACAATTTAAAGGAGAAGTAACTCGAACAAATCTTAGTTGGATGTATTCTGATTCAGGTATCACAATTTGCTCAGTCTCAAAAACTGGATGCTCATTATCTTATGTATCATGGTTCGCTTGGCTTTAAGAAATAGAAGCAAGTTGCTTCGTGTATCATACTTTGTCTAGTCTAGTCTACAACTCAAACGGGCTTCAATGTGCAAATGGATAGTTGATCCTAAAAAAATGAAACTACTATAAAATGAAAGTGCTTGCTAAAGTTAAGGTAAATCAAAAGCTAATCCTAGTAATAGTCATTGTGGATCATAGATAGAAAGATAAGAAATAAAAGTACATCATATGAATTTGGGAAGAAAATCAGGGGAAGCATTCTGAGTTATGCATTTATAGTCCAGGAAGGTATCAGGAGGAGTAGAAGTTAAGTAGCCACCCTTATTTAGTTGCTCAATAGTGCCTTGTTCTCCTAGGATAAGCGCTTGGACAATGGAATTAACAATTGGGGCATTGAACCCTTGAGTGGTAAAGAGCTCCTTCTTCCTTACCTGGAACGAATCCTCCTCCCCTTCACAGTAGTTTGTCCACTCTGACTAAATTGCTTTCACTTTGATTTGAGTAGATACCAGATTAGACTGGGTACACGCCAGGTCTAATAGCAAGGAGTTTTTCTTGGCATTTAGAGTTGCTAATTTAGAAGTTTTAATTGTTAATTCAACAGTGTGTGAGACTTCTCATGCTTTCAACTGAGTGGATAGGCGAACATTCTCTTCAGTTCGTTCGGCCAATTGCACTTGTATACTCTCCCAAACACTTATTTCCGCCCGAAGTTGAGCCTCATTGGAATCTAGAGTAGTCTTCAATTGGGTTGCCCTCTCGAGCTCATCTTTGGTTAGCCCTTGAGCTTCCTGGAGTTGAGCTGATAATTCTTTTGCTTGGTTGGAAGAGCTGGCACTCGTCATCGTGGAATTTTGTTGCTTTAACAGCTCATTTTCTTGGGATAAATCATGGAAGCATTGAGTGGCATGCATGCTAAAATCCCATCCCTAAATAATGAACAAAATCAAAAAATACCGAAAGAGAGGGAAAATACGAAGAAGACAAGCGATGTAGATTATCATACCCTAGTTTGCGCATATTCCAACTCATCTGATAGCTCCTTAAGAGAGAGCCCGCCAAATAATTTTTGGGTGTCGGACCAAGCATTTACTAAACGTCTACCTAGCAGAAAAGGTAAGGTAATAGAAGGAAGATAGTTGAGGGAGATAGGACTTGGGGTAGAAGGTTGACAAAAAAAGCATAGGGGATGAGTCGAGCTCTTTTGGCATGACATCACTAGATTTTCCTGGAAGAGAGGGCAAAACATTAGGAGCTGGAGGATCACTCGGCAAGGATGAGTCTTCCCTAGCCTGCATAGGACTATATAACCTAAGATTCAGATAAAGAGCCGATAAGGTGGGTTCTGGGGATTGTGTTTGCCTCGCCTCAGAAGTATCATCCTCTGGGATAGCTATTACTTGTCTTTTGGGGGAAGGAGCAAGAGTGAGTCTCCACCCTTTGCAATCCTCCTTAAGGGTACTTCTAGCTTGGGGGAAGCATCCTCTAATGTAGATGATGAAATAGGAGCAGGCTCTCTTGGAGCCACTGCATCGTTGATGCTAGTTGCTTGATCGGAAGCAGTAGTGGAAGGTAGGCCCACTCGGCCAATAATTTTGCTCTTTGGCATGAAGCTCCTCCCTAGAGAGGGAAATCTTCTTACTAATCAAAGATTTTAGGATAGAATCCACTGCACAAAAGAAAAAGCATCTCAATTAATGATAACATAAACATTTAAGTACTTGAACTTACCAAAAGAGCATGGTAGATGATTTTGGACAGGACTTAGGCCGAAAAGATACAAGAATCCATCTTGTAGCCACTAATGAATCTTGAATCGTCTGCCACTTAGTTTGGGAAGATAAGAAGTAAAAATATGATCCTGCTTGAGCTTTGTAGGGTCTGGGAGAGGAAGAAAGGAAGATTGCCACATGGGGGACCAAGTGACTGATTCAGGTATCTCCAAAAAGAAGAAATGTGATTTCCAGTTCTTTATTGAGGACGACATGCCTTCAAAGAAAACCGCCTTTGGGCGAGACTGAAAGAGAAAGATCTCAGGTTCTAATTTTTTAGGATAGGTAAATAAGTACAAGTTATGAGGGGTAGGGGGAATATGGAACAGACGAAACAACATGTAAATCCTACATAGATACCGGAAGATGTTCAGAACAAATTGCTGTAAGGGAATATGAAAATATTAACTTACTTCAGATAAAAAAGGGTGGATAGGAAAATGCAAGTCGGCTACTACTTGATCGGAGAAGAAAGTAATATGGTTAGCGGGAGTAAGATGAGGACGTTCATCCAGAGAAGGAAGATGAATTTGATGATTACAGGGTACTCTGTATTTGGAATAAAGAAGAGCTCGATCGGAAGTATCAAAGTTAAAAGAGGTGACGGAGGTGTACCATGGTGCAAAGGATTCTTCAGTCATGATCGAATAGGTTGAATGTTAAATGAAAAGGGAAGAACTTACTATGTGCGCCTGGAAACTGGAGAGGAAAGAGTAAGGAAGAAGAAAGATCACCGGAGAAGGATTGAATCAAAGTAGAAACGATGAATGATAAAGGGGTCGTGTATGGTTTAGGGTTGTATAAAAAGGAATCTAACCGTCACTATTGGATTAAAACGGCTTGTGTAAGGAGGTTTGTTGATTCAATTAAACATGCCTTCACGATTCACCAGGCAGAAAAGAAATGTCGACGAACGTTATAGAGAATGAGTGAATTCGGCACGTGGCCTTCACCCATGAAGAGACATTTATGAGGGACGCAACAAGTGACGCATGCGGTACTCAAAATCATCTTTTTCACACAAACCTTGGTACTAGAGGTGCTAAAGTGCAGACCATTTTTGAAAGAAATCATTGAGCGGTAAGGCACGAACAGGAACACAAAATAAGCCTTAAGGAAAAATAAATAGATGAGAATTAGAACTAACGTTTGACTTCACCCTCTTATAAAATTAGCTGTTAGGAAAAATGGATTTGTTTCTTTCTCGAGGATAAATCGGTCACACTTTCAAGGGCCTCAAGAGAAAGATCGTATTTATAATCATAAAGGATAGATAAATAAAATTAGAACTTGAGTCCAGTCAGTCGGCTATACCTCCTTCGACTAAACTTGAAGGGGAGACTAGTGATACAAGTTATGATGATCGGGTCTAGGAGATGATGTGGATATTAATATCATAATGAGGTGGTGGTCGAGGTTAAGATAAGGCAGGGTTTGTTACCCGATTCTGCTAATTGCCTTGTATCAGAGGTCCCGAAATTATGTCCGAAAGTCCCTTGAACAGAATGTTTGACTAAAGCCGATGATCCTGTCTGAAATCTACGAGGTGGTGCGTTGGCTCTGGCGAATAGTACCTTCGAATGCAGATGAACTCCTGGGGATCTAGAAAAGCTCCTCAAAGGTCCTACGCATAATGAGACGAGCCAACAAAGCGTTAGTGATCTAAGGCCGAGGTGGGGATCCCTCGCTAGGTCCTCCGATGCTTAAGTTAGTTCCTCTCTCAAAGGTAGAAGAAGAAGAAGAAGAAGTATAATAATGGAAGTACTTAGGAATAGAGTTTGGATGCTAGAACTTGCTTACCTTGCCAACGGAGAGGATCCCCCTTTTAATACTACCTCATATAACTATAGTATCAAAAGAGTGCGATAGAAGGGGGGTGAATATCGTGCTTTTAAAAACTTTTCTTTTACTCGTTTAAATTGAAGTCATGCAGCGAAAAATAAAGAACAGGTTCGGTTACTTGGTTCTGAGGCTAGGTCGACTCCTACTCCAAGGTCCGCGATCCTTAATCGCACCAATGGGCAATTCACTAAAGCTCTTTTCTCTGAAAACCTCAGAGAGAAGCATATGGTACAATGAAGTGAGTAAGATAGTAAAAGCCTACTATCTTACTTTAGATTAAGTACAAAACAAGCTAAATAAATATATCGATTACTTAGATAAAAGATGCAGCTCGATCGATACTTCTTGGATGATACAACAGCTTGTTTGATGGAGGCTTAGAAGAGTAGCATGAATAGTAGTTAGCACAGAGATGAACTTTGTTGGGACCGTTGGCCGGCTAGAAGAGGGGTTGAATAGCCCTGCACAAAAATAAAAAAAACTTCTCAAACTTAAAAGAACACTTGCATAAAGATAGAATAGAAAGTGAACTAAAAAGAAAGAGACGCCTGAATTTACTTGGTTACAACCGGAGGAGGTTGTTAATCCAAGGAAATGAAATGCACTAACTCTCCTTCAGGTGGAGAAGACTCTTTACAGCAGTGTAAGCACAGAAAATGAGAAGCTAAATGAAAATTAGAGTGTGTACAAGTGTTGTTGCAAGAATGCTTGTTCTGTGTAGCTTCTTGGACCAAGGCTATATTTATAGCCTTGGTTGGGGCTCTTGGAAGCATTCCAGGCGCATGGAGTTGGATAGAATTCTATATCCGATGCGTCGGTCAACGCACATGTCGATCCTAATAAAATCAAGGCTCCAAGCGCCCGGACCCTTAAAGTCAATTGCGTTAACTTTTTTGGTACGGGCCCTCTTCTCCAGTTCTGCTCGCCTCGGTACGGATCTTCCGCTCCGGCTCCACTCGCTTAGGTGATCTTGGCCATCTGGAATAGGGCTCACCCAAACCCAATTTCTGGCCTTCTCGAGCAACCTTCCGCTCCGGCTTCTCGTCCGCTAGCACGGTGTGTGGTGTATTGAAAATTAATTTAAGAAATTAAAAACTTAGTTTTGCAAATTTGATTTCACAAACCTAACTCTGAAGAATTAGATTTTGAACATTAAATCTGACCTTTTTTAATCTTACTTTTGTAAAATTCCTTTTATAAAATTTATGGTTGAAAAATGTTTCACGTTCAAACTTATTTTGAAAATTAAGTTAATTTTGAAAGTTGGAACTTATACACTTATGTTTAAAAATTGGCTTCCTTGAAAATTAGCCTTTATAAATTTATGGTTGCAAAAATTATCGGTTGAAAATCTGCAAACTTATTACTAAGTTACTTTTCTAAAATTAGCTAATTTAGCTATTTTGAAAAGATACTCTTTAAAGCAAAATAATTATTTTAACTCCCCCAAGGCAACCTGACCTGGTTCTTGCAATTGTCCATACTCCCTATTGCAATTTTTTTTAATGTGTTTGTGTTTGATGAATGCCAAATGGGGAGGGTTAGGTGGTTAAGTTAGCTAAAACAAATTGAAAATAAAAACACTAACTTAAAAACCTACTAATGCTTGTTTCACTTGCATTTTACATTAACTTAACCAAGTTGTCATTTAATCAAAAAGGGGGAGATTGTTGGTGTGGTTAGCACTAACGGTCTAACCCAAGTTTTGATGAATGACAAAATATGTTAAGTTAGCTTTGTTATTGATCTAACACTCTGATCGAGTGTGCAGGAGACGCCCAGACAGGTCGACGGGCTGACCGGATGTCTGGCATGAAGCCCAGCTAGGTTGATGGGTCGATCGGATAGCTGGCACGAAGTCCAAACGGGTCGACGGGCTGACCAGACGTTTGGCACGAAGTCCAGCTAGGTCGACAGGCTGACCGGATAGCTGCCGCAAAGTCCGGACCGGTCGAAGGGATGACCGGACGTCTGGCAGGTAAGTGAAGGTAAGTCACTGGAGTTGAGTGACTGGGAGGACGCGTTCCCGGGAAGGGAACTCAGGCGCCGATCCGACTTAGAACCATTTCGGAACTCTAAGTCGAGATCGTGACTAGATTCCGGTCTCGAAAAGACGGAATCTAAGTCATACTCTTTCCATTGAATTATGACTGTGCTAATGATCTGTTTTGTAGGAGATATAATTGCCTCGAACTAAAGTTTTTCTTACAGGAATGAGTCTGTTGGAAACTTGGGTTCGGGCGCCCGGGAGGTACCCGGGCGCCCTGAGGCGAAATTTTATCCCCAACGTCGTTGTGCCACGTGTAGCTCGCTGGTTGGGTCGGCTACGTCATGGTCGAGGCGCCCTGAAGGTTCCAGGCGCCCCGAGCCTCCTATATAAGGAGGGTCAAAGCTGAAGCTCCAACAACAACAACAACACAAAATTCGCTCTCCTGTGCTCCTGCGACGCTGCGAAGCTCCGACAAACGCGCTGCTCTTTTAGTTTCTTACTTTGTCGGTATTGCTTTAATTTTTTTATTAGCATTTCTGTACTTAGTTTGTAATAATTTTCAAATTGCTAGTGAATTGCCCATCGAAAACACCCTTGTGTGCGGGCCTTGGAGTAGGAGTCGTCAAAGGCTCCGAACCAAGTAAAAAGAACTTGTGTTAGCATTCTTTTGATTTCGTCTTTTCCGCTGTGCTTACTCTTTTTTTTTTTAAAATCGATATTCATTCCTCCCCCCTCTATCGACGATCATGATCCAACACTCTAGACTTCGACGGAGGTATGCGCTATTCATCACTGTAGCTACAGTTCTCGTTATTCTGCTTCGATTTCTCACCGTCGGGAGCTGACTTGAGCGTTGGAGAGCCGTCGTCGGGAACCCCTTCCCGGCTCAGGTTCTCGATGGAGGTCTACATCGCTTAGAGGTCTACATCGCTTAGAGGTCTACACGGAGTCAACAAGAACACTACGTCCCCAGTAACAATCAACTCAGTACTCGGATAGGATCAAGAGATATTCATCGACTTCACCATCCATTTCCACACAATAATATTTTGAAAATAATGATGATGAATTCACTTCACCGAATCTTTCTATGAATATTCTCCATACAGACTTGAAAAATAGTGCAAAATTCCATAATCATAAGTCCCTCAATACGTATCCCCTTCCTTTCGCTAAGCACATTATTATTTGGTCAAATTTAATTACTTCGGTAGAATTTGATCTCACTATTATAATTTTATTTATTTGTAAAAATATGAAAAAGAAACAGAGGATCAAGTATAAACATTGAATAGATGCAAGACAAGTAATTGAAATAAGAAAAATGATATGAGTAAGAAAGAAATTTTAATGAGATATTTAAGGATAGGTATATAAAATAATGAGATTTATGAAAAAGTAAAATAATGAATCATGAATTTATATGTCTTAGAACATTTTATTGAAATTTTTACCATAGCTATTGAAATAATAATGATAATAATAAATATATGATATTTTGTTTCGTGAGATTATAGCTTATACTCTATTTGGAAATAACTTAAGTCATGGAATTGAATTGAATTCCATTATGAATTTAATTTCATAAGGAATTCAATTCAATTCTCATATTTAGAATGAATTACAATTTAAGTTATGGAATTTTTATATTTTATCATTTTATTCTTTTTTTTATATATATAAAGAAGAGAGAATGAGGATACAATGGATGAAGAATTGAATTCCCTATCTAAATCATACGTAAAGAGGTATAATGAAATTGAAAATCCATATCATTCCAATGACCACAACTTGGCCTGCTCGGTACGGCCGCATGTTGCAAGGAAGATCCTATTCCGTTCTAAGATAAGACAATCAAGAAGCCGCCTCTGGAGATGGCGATGATCTGCTTCCCTACCAGACTTTCGCCTTTCTCCTCCTCCTCCTCCTCCTCTACTCGCTTCCCGTCTCGTTCGCATCCCTCTCGACGCGCCGGCGTAGCCCTCGTCGTTTTCTCCTCGCATTCGAACCCCTGCATCCTTAAATCTAGCCGCCGCTCGCGGACCGAACGCAGGACTCCCTCCTACGACGATGAGGAACGGGAGAATGAGATAGCGAGGAAGAGGAACCTTCGCCGGACAATGTAAGTACTTTAGGAACTAGGTCTTTTATCTGCCCCTTGGTGCAAAAGCGAGTTTTTAATTTTTTCTTTTACTAGTAGTTCATTTTGGGAAGTCATGTGTAAGCGAGTATCGTGGCAAAGCTCGCATATTAGTGTTGTGCCCAATTGAATCTCTTTTTGAAATGATCTTTTAATATGCTTCTCTCTGTGCGCCTGGTGGAGTGATACGCGTCGTTGTAGATTGTGACTTTGCGTATTGGATAGCCTTCAATACATCTTAGCTGTCATTTAGTTTTTGCTCTATGTCGTTAGACGTTAATCCAATAAGTAAAGAAACTTGTTCTGTGTTCTATATTCGATTGATGTTTTTCTCTTTTGACAAATTCTGTAATTTTGAACTATAGTCAGCAATCTCCTGGAAGGAAAAAAAACAACACTTTAGTTGAGTCCCAAGTATGCAAGTTGTAACAATAGATTTTCCTTTCTGCATGCATGTTTAATATTTAGATTGATTTCCTGTTTAAACAACTACCCTGTGTTAATCATGAGCTGATGTCCTACTATGCCATCCTGATGGAAATTAGTAGACCTTATACGTCTACCTGCATGCAGTTACAAGAACTGAATTAACAGTATTAATGAGACTCATTAATAAAGTCAACATATGCTGGTGCTCTAAGTACTAAGTTGCATCTCTATCACTGGAAGAATACTTTTCCTTGATAATCAGTGGGATAGAGTGCTTTTTATGGAGCTTCAAATTTCAAATTGGTTTAGGTGTGGATTTTGGATAGTGTAACTTTCTTTTGGTTGGTGTGGCATAGACCTAACTGGTGCGACATATCCTGCTTCTATTTCAATGTGTTTATTTTGTCCTAATCTTCAATTTTTTCAGGATGATCTTTCAGATGTTGGTGATCAATTTAACTTTCAATTGACCAAGCAAAGTGACAAAACAGGTAACTGCAAGAATACATAGAAAACTAACAAGAAAATTTAGTCTATTCTTAGTGTTATTGGTTGTGCAGGACGCTTGAAAGTACTGAGAAAAAGACAGGAAAATGGATCACTAAAAACTGGACAATCATTGAGAAATTCTTATGGTTCAGTGAAGGATGATGTTAAAACCATCTCGAAGAAAACCAATATGACAATCAGTCACCCCATTTTAAATAGATCTTCCAATGAGCTTGTTGATTTGGAAAGAAATGTAAAGGTATGAATTATGTCAAATTAATGTTTAATTAATCATCACCATGATCCCTGATTCTGTGAACTTATTCTTGCCTAATTTTATATCAACAAAAAGGTCTAATGACTATCCATCTTCCGCAGAAGAAGAATGATAGCTTTACTGAAAACAGATATCATAAACTTGCTGAAGTTTTTGGTTTTGATGAGAAATGGTTTCCCCTAATTGAATATTTGAACACTTTTGGATTAAAAGAATCTGACTTTATTTGCATCTACGAGAGACATATGCCTTCTCTTCAGGTAAATTTGTCTTCTGCTCAAGAAAGATTGGAGTTCTTGATGAGTGTTGGTGTTAAACATAGAGATGTCAGTCATCAGACAGCCTCAAATCTTGGAGTACACTGTTGAAAACAATCTTAAGTCACATGTTGCATTCTTGGTCAATATAGGGGTTCCTCATTCTCGTGTGAGGCAGATTATTACTTCGGCCCCATCTTTGTTCTCTTATAGTAATGAGCATTCCTTAAAGTCAACAGTCAGGTATTTAATTGAAGAGGTTGGAATCAAGACAACTGATATTGGCAAAGTGGTGCAGTTAAGTCCCCAGATTCTTGTCCAACGGATTGATAGCACGTGGACGCTGCGCTTCAATTGTTTGTCAAAAGAATTAGGAGCACCTAGTGATAGCATAGTCAAGATGATCACCAAACACTCACAACTTCTTCATTACAGTATTGAAAATGGCATATTGGCTAGAATAAACTTTCTAAGGAGCATTGGCATGTGTAATTCTGATATATTGAAAGTGTTGACAAGGCTTGCTCAGGTTAACTAGAACAGTTTAGTTTGTTTTTTGTGGACTGTCGTATGTTGCCTTTATTCACTTATCTATTTTCCTTTTCAGGTATTATCTTTGTCATTAGAAGGGAACCTGAAACCCAAGTATTTATATCTAGTTAATGAACTCCGGAACGAAGTCAAATCCTTAACAAAATATCCCATGTACTTGAGCTTGTCTCTGGACAGAGGATTCGACCTCGCCACAAATTCTTAGTTTCTTTGAAATGGGCTCCAAAAGGTCAATTTCCTTTGAGTTCATTGGTCCCTACTAATGAATGCTTTTGTCAACAATGGGCTGGAACTAGCTTGGAGAGGTATTTGCCATTTAGACAGGGTTTACAAATGACCAACTTTGCTAAGAAATATGAAAGAAAAGGTCTCTAACTTACTGAACCTTAAGGATAAGTATGATGATAATTTTGCAATATACCTAGCAAATGTCTGATGAGCTTTCTGAAAACGACTTTTGTTGAAGCTTACTATGCATACAAGATCTGTTTTCTCGTAAGTTGAAGTTTCAGTCTTTGTCTCTTTTGTCTTCCTTTTTTTCCTTGACAAGTACTAAGCTGCATCTCTATCACTGGAAGAATACTAAGCTGCATCTCTATCACTGGAAGAATACTTTTCCTTGATAATCAGTGGGATAGAGTGCTTTTTATGGAGCTTCAAATTTCAAGTTGGTTTAGGTGTGGATTTTGGATAGTGTAACTTTCTTTTGGTTGGTGTGGCATAGACTTAACTGGTGCGACATATCCTGCTTCTATTTCAATGTGTTTATTTTGTCCTAATCTTCAATTTTTTCAGGATGATCTTTCAGATGTTGGTGATCAATTTAACTTTCAATTGACCAAGCAAAGTGACAAAACAGGTAACTGCAAGAATACATAGAAAACTAACAAGAAAATTTAGTCTATTCTTAGTGTTATTGGTTGTGCAGGACGCTTGAAAGTACTGAGAAAAAGACAGGAAAATGGATCACTAGAAACTGGACAATCATTGAGAAATTCTTATGGTTCAGTGAAGGATGATGTTAAAACCATCTCGAAGAAAACCAATATGACAATTAGTCACCCCATTTTAAATAGATCTTCCAATGAGCATGTTGATTTGGAAAGAAATGTAAAGGTATGAATTCTGTCAAATTAATGTTTAATTAATCATCACCATGATCCTTGATTCTGTGAACTTATTCTTGCCTAATTTTATATCAACAAAAGGGTCTAATGACTATCCATCTTCCGCAGAAGAAGAATGACAGCTTTACTGAAAACAGATATCATAAACTTGCTGAAGATTTTGGTTTTGATGAGAAATGGTTTCCCCTAATTGAATATTTGAACACTTTTGGATTAAAAGAATCTGACTTTATTTGCATCTACGAGAGACATATGCCTTGTCTTCAGATAAATTTGTCTTCTGCTCAAGAAAGATTGGAGTTCTTGATAAGTGTTGGTGTGAGACATAGAGATGTCAGAAGGATACTCATCAGACAGCCTCAAATCTTGGAGTACACTGTTGAAAACAATCTTAAGTCACATGTTGCATTCTTGGTCAATATAGGGGTTCCTCATTCTCGTGTGGGGCAGATTATTACTTCGGCCCCATCTTTGTTCTCTTATAGTATTGAGCATTCTTAAAGTCAACAGTCAGGTATTTAATTGAAGAGGTTGGAATCAGGAAAACTGATATTGGCAAAGTGGTGCAGTTAAGTCCCCAGATTCTTGTCCAACGGATTGATAGCACGGGGACGTTGCGCTTCAATTTTTTGTCAAAAGAATTAGGAGCACCTAAAGATAGCATAGTCAAGATGGTCGCCAAACACCCACAACTTCTTCATTACAGTATTAAAAATGGCATATTGCCTAGAATAAATTTTCTAAGGAGCATTGGCATGTGTAATTCTGATATATTGAAAGTGTTGACAAGCCTTACGCAGGTTAAAAAGAACAGTTTAGTTTGTTTTTTGTGGACTGTCTTATGTTGCCTTTATTCACTTATCTATCTTCCTTTTTCAGGTATTATCTTTGTCACTAGAAGGGAACCTGAAACCTAAGTATTTATATCTAATTAATGAACTCCGGAACGAAGTCAAATCCTTGACAAAATATCCCATGTACTTGAGCTGTCTCTGGATCAGAGGATTCGACCTCGACACAGATTCTTAGTTTCTTTGAAAAAGGCTCCAAAAGGTCCATTTCCTTTGAGCTCATTGGTCTCTACCGATGAATGCGTTTGTCAACAGTGGGTGCTTGTCAACAGTGGGCTGGACCTAGCTTGGAGAAGTATTTGGCATTTAGACAGGGTTTACAAATGGCCTGCTTTGGTGTTTAGCTTGGAGAAGTTGTATGCTAAATTGCGAACATAAAATATAGAATGTGAGTAAGAGAATTTGACAAATGGACAGAGCCTTTCCAACAATAGAAGAGACAATTTCATCTACTACTTTTACCTGAGAGATCTTAGCACAATGCAGAATAGGTGTAAAATAGAATTGGATTGCTGTCATATGATCTGATGCACTAGAATCAAATATCAAGGAGTTTGTTTTTGTAGACTAAGAACAGGACCTTGATGAGCAAAATTGCTTGTTGCAATGTTGGAATTGTTTATATTTGCTGATTTAATAGTTTACACAATTGTTGAACTGATCCTTGTTTAGAAACAATCCTGAGTTGGCTGATTCACTCCTCTACAGTTGTTTGGATTGGCTCTTTCAATTATTTTGCATTTGCAGGTTTCCTATAGAGATCTCAACACCTTTCTCTCTCGAGTATGCCCAAGTTTATTGCAGTGAGAACACAAATTGGATTTTTGATCTCTCATAGATTGGCTAACATTTCTTTTTTCAACAAATCTATTGTTGTCGTCTATACCTCTTTCATTTATAGGACTTTCAGGTGAGCCCTTTTTAACACCAAGCATGACTCAGGTGCATGCTTGTTTCATGTCGCACTTGCCAATTGGAGGGAGAGGTCATCGGTCAAGAATTCGTCCAAGAATCTTGTCAAATTCTTTATTGAGTCCAGTTAGAAACTCATATAAACATTCTTTTTCTAGATGCCTCTTAAATTTCATATTGTCTTCTAAATCATCCCAATCTGTCTCATAGAGCAATCTAATTTCTGTCAAAGTGTTTGCCAAAGTGTTTGCAATGTATTATAATATTCAGTGATATCCAGAATCTTGTCGAATATCCTTGAGTTTATTTTTTATCTCAAAGACTTGTGTTCGAGATCTGAATAACTCTTCTTAACAACATCCCAAATTGCTTTTTCAATTTGTAGGAATAAATAAGTACAATTGATATGCGAGTTGATCAACCATGCATGACAACAGAGTTATTGAGTTCTCAACTTGGATAAATTGGGTCTTCTATGCTTGGACCTTGAATCTCACCAATGATGTAATCCATGCATGACAAGAGAGTTATTGAGTTCTCAATTTTGATAAATTATGTATTTCTATGCTTCGACGTTGAATCTCACCAATGATGTAATCAAGATTCCCCCTTCCTCTAATTACCAACAAGATAGATAGATGTGATTTGCAGTGATGATACTTCTCCAAAGGGTTATGTGATCACGAACGAATTGATTGATTTGGATGTGCTAGATGAAGACCCATCCTTATGGATGCTAGTAGTTCATTATTATAAGAGAAATGAAGACAAAGAAAAAAAAAACAAAGAGAGGTATTTTTTATGGCTCTAATACCAGGAAATTGATTAAAAAATATTCATATATTTTATTCAAATAATTTAACACATATATATACAACTTTATCCGGAAAAAAAGGCAAATGATTAGTGATGCAGATATATGGGGATGGCTCAGACGTAATTAGGAAGGGAAAAAAGGGCAGTTTGGTCACTTAACAAGAATAGGGTTGTGTTTTAAAGCTGAGCAATGATATGCTCAAGGAAAAAAACTCAAGGAAAAGTTTAAGGATAGACACATAAAGTCATGACCCACCATTTCACTTTTTGTGGGCCCCATCACTTTATATGTCTATCCTAGCTTTTCCTTGAGTTTTTTTCCTTGAGCATATCATTTTTTTAAAAGCTGGGCATTGTTCACCACTGGAGAGGAGGCCAGTTCGTGTTTTTGAGCCCGCCGCCACCGCACTTCTTCTTCCCCCCCTCGCCAGCGCCGACACCGGCCGCCGGCTGCCGCCATTTCCCTTCTCCTCCTAGATGACGCCGTCGGATAGACCGGCCACTCCTCTCCTCCTTCACCAGTCGCCGCCCGCCGGAACAGAGGCGCTGCCTCTCCTCTAGCCGGAGCCTCCGCCAAAGTTGGCTTCCCCTTGCCAGAACACCACTGTGGAGGCGTACACAGAGGGGCGACGCAAGAGAGAGAGGGGCGAGGCGGCCGATCCATGCGGTGGTGACATGGATGAAGTGACAGCCACCGAAAGTGAAGGTGTTCCTCTCTGTAGTGGCGGGCACGGCGCCCTCGTCTTCCTTCGCTTCATCATCCACGACCACGACAACCTGTTTGTCGCCGGCGAGGCCATTCACGCTCTAAGGATCTCCGTCCTTATTTTATAAGCTCATCGAAGAGAGGACTGTTGGTTGCTACTCGGAAAACCTATAGGTTCCACTGTACAAAAATTTTGTACAAAGGTCTGAACCTTTTCCTAGCTACCATGTGTTCTTTTAAATTAAATTTTGGATCGCCTGCGGAACTTAACACGTTTGATCCAAAACTTAATCTATTTGTTCTTTTAGGTTTTGACTTGGATCTCCTGCGGAACTTAACACGTTTGACCCAAGTCTCCTTAAGTTATTAATTCCATTAAATATTATTTTCCATAAAAGGTTCCCAGTACTGACGTGGCGAGGCACATGGCCTTCTTGGATATGGGAGCAACCACCACCGACTAGACAAAACCTTTAATAGAAAGCTAATATTTAATTTCCTAAAATAACTTTAGGTTAACCAAAGAGAACAATCAAATCACAAGGAAAAGAAAGAAACAAAAGAACACAACTTCGAAAAACCATATTCGAAACACTAGAACGTAAGCCTCTTGTATTTGGTATTATTTCCATAAATAACTAGCATGATGCGGAAATAGAAATTACTAGTTATACCTTGTAGAAAAACCTCTTGATCTTCTACCGTATTCCTCTTCTAACCTCGGACGTTTGTGGGCAACGATCTTCCGAGACGAGAAACCACCAATCACCTTCTTCTCCTCCTAGCTAGGTTCGGCCAACAAAGAGGAAGCTTCACCAAGGAGGAAAATCAAAATACTAACCAAGCTCCAAGAGATGCTAGCTTTCTCTCCTTCTTCTTCTTCTTCTCCGAGTAGTATCCGGCCACCACAAGAGCTCCAATAGAAGGGTAGGGTTCGGCCACCACAAGAGGAAGAGAGGGAGAGGTTGGCCGGCCACACCAAGGAACAAAAGAGGGAGAGAAATAATAGATGTTGTACCTTGTGAAGGCACCCTCACCCCTTCTTTTATATTCCTTGGCCTAGACAAATTAGGAAATAAATTTTCCTTAATTTCTTTGACATGATTTAATTGAGAGAAATAAAATAAAATTTCCCCAATTAATTTGTGATGGCCGGCCACATCAATGGGAAGCAAATTGGACAAGTTTCAATCAACAATTAAAACTTTCCTTATTTGTTTCCGGAAATTTTAAAAATTAAAATTTCTCTTTAAAATCTCTTCATGGTTAATAAAAGAAATTTCTATAATTTTAATTTTATCAATCATGTGGATAATTTTAAAGAGAAAATAAAATATCTTACCAATCTACAAATTAGGAAAGAGATCTAATCTCTTTCTTAATCTTTTGTAGATCTTTTATAAGAGAGATATTTTAATTTTAATTCTCTTTAATAAATTATTTCTTCCACATAATAAAAACTAAAATTAAAATCCCTTTTTAATTTTATTTGGCCGGCCCTACTAGCTTGGGTTCAAGCTAGGGCCGGCCATACCTAGGCCGGCCCTAGCTTGATTCCCAAGCTAGCTTGGCCGGCCCCCTTTGGGTGGGTATAGAAGGTGGGTATAGGTGGGTATAGTACTCTATAAATAAGAGGCTACGATAGGGACCGAGAGGAGGAATTGGTTTTGGTCTCCCGATAAAATTAAGCATCCCGTGTTCGCCCCGAACACACAACTTAATTTTATCAATGATAATTCATTCCACTAGAGAATTATCATTGAACTACCGCACCAATCCCAAATTACATTTTTGGGCTCCTTCTTATTATGAGTGTGTTAGTCTCCCTGTGTTTAAGATATCGAATGTCCACTAATTAAGTGAGTTACTGACAACTCATTTAATTAATATCTAAATCCAAGAGTAGTACCACTCAACCTTATCGTCATGTCGGATTAAATCCACCTGCAGGGTTTAACATGACAATCCTTATGAGCTCCTCTTGAGGACACTATCAACCTAGTATCTCTAGGACACAGTTTCCTTCTATAATCAACAACACACACTATAAGTGATACCGTTTCCCAACTTATCGGGTTTATTGATTCATCGAACTAAATCTCACCCATTGATAAATTAAAGAAATAAATATCAAATATATGTGTTTGTTATTATATTAGGATTAAGAGCACACACTTCCATAATAACTGAGGTCTTTGTTCCTTTACAAAGTCAGTATAAAAGAAACGACCTCTAATGGTCCTACTCAATACACTCTGAGTGTACTAGTGTAATTATATAGTCAAGATAAACTAATACCTAATTACACTACGACCTTCTAATGGTTTGTTCCTTTCCATTCTGGTCGTGAGCTACTGTTTATAATTTATAAGGTACTGATAACATCATCTTCTGTATGTGACACCACATACTATGTTATCTACAATATAAATTAAATGAACAACTACAAACAAATGTAGATAATTAGACCAAATGTGATTCTTTATTCATAATGAATGTTTACAAAGCTTAGGCTTTCAGTATACACTCCAACAATCTCCCACTTATACTAATGACTAAGCTGCCATATCTTCTACCATACATCTGATTCCCATTCCCTCCACATGCCGATCGAAAGCTTTCGCCAGAAGGGCCTTAGTGAAAGGATCTGCCAGGTTATCCGCTGATGCAATCTTGGCGATGACAACTTCTCCTCGCTTCACGATATCTCGTATCAGGTGGTACTTGCGCTCTATATGTTTACTTGCCTTATGAGCTCGTGGTTCCTTCGAGTTTGCAACTGCACCGCTATTATCACAATAAATTGTGATGATTTTGGGCAAACCAGGAATCACATCTAAGTCCATTAGAAAGTTCCTGAGCCATACTGCTTCTTTAGCTGCCTCAGAGGCTGCTACATACTCACGTCCATGGTTGAGTCCGACACGCATTTCGCTTAACACTCCTCCATGAAATGGCTCCACCTCCTAAAGTAAACACATAGCCCGATGTAGACTTACTATTGTCCCTATCTGATTGGAAATCCGTGTAACCCATAGGAGCAAATCGTCTGCTTGGTAAACTAGCATATAATCTCTAGTCCTTCTCGTGTACTTTAATATGTTTTATTACAGTCCAATGTCCTTGTCCAGGTTACTCGATATCTGCTGACCATGCCCACCAAAACAGATATCGTGTCTCGTATATAAGATTGCATACATTAGGCTTCCTACCGCATAAGGAACCGCTTTCATGTCCTCTATCTCTTTGATGTCTTTGGAGACATCTCTTTAGATAGAGCTACTCCATG
The DNA here is from genome assembly GCF_018446385.1 of Zingiber officinale. NCBI lineage: Eukaryota > Viridiplantae > Streptophyta > Magnoliopsida > Zingiberales > Zingiberaceae > Zingiber > Zingiber officinale. The sequence continues at coordinate 17,267,271 of NC_056004.1, forward strand.
TCTAAAAGGTAAGAAACCTTTCTTGGAATCCTGCATGCTAAAACGAGCAAGGATTGTATCTATATATGAAGCTTGGGATAGACACAACATTCTTTTCTTACGATCCCTTATAACTTTGATCCCAAGAATGTGTGCACAATTTCCTAAGTCCTTCATATCAAATTGTTTGGACAACCATACCCTTACGTCTGATAATACCTTGACATTATTGTCAATTAACAAAATATCATCTACGTATAGTACAAGAAATACCACCACGTTTCCGTTACACTTCTTATATACACAAGACTCATCCGGACTTTGAATAAATTCATACGACTGGATTACTTCATTAAACCGGATATTCCAAGACCTTGAAACTTGCTTCAGTCCATAAATGGACCGATTGAGCTTGCACACTAGATGTTCTTTGCCCTTTTCAATAAATCCTTCTGGTTGCTTCATATGGATGTTCTCTTCAAGACTTCCATTAAGGAAAGCTGTCTTGACATCCATTTGCCAAATCTCATAATCCATATGAGCAGCAATGGATAAGAGTATCCGGATAGACTTAAGCATGGCTACCGGTGAAAAGGTCTCCTCATAATCGATTCCCTCTTTTTGAGTGTACCCTTTCGCAACAAGCCTAGCTTTGAAGGTTTCAACCTTCCCGTCTGTCCCTCTTTTCCTTTTGTAGATCCACTTGCATCCAACGGCTTTTACACCATCAGGTGGTTCTACAAGCTCCCAGACTTTATTAGAGTACATAGACTCTATTTCAGAATTCATTGCTTTTTGCCAAGATGCTGCATCTATATCTTGGAGTGCTTCATTATATGTTCGTGGATCAGGTTCATGTTTACCCGGATCAAGTCCAAGACTCTCCCAAAACATGAATCTTTCAGTTGTATCACAACCCTCCCACTACGACGGGCACCTCTGGTTGTGTATCATGTGTGACACGTGTTGCGTCTCTTGTGGTACTTCATCTTGTACTCTTGGTATTAATAGACGTGTCCTCTCTGAGTTCTTCTAAAACAACTTTGCATCGGGCTTGTGATCCATTATATAGTCTTCTTCTAAAACGGGCATTGGTGCTAACAATGACCTTCCGGTCTTTAGGACTATAAAATAAACCACCTTTCGCCCTTTGGGATATCCTACAAACACGCGAACTTCATGCGAGATTCTAACTTATCAAGATCGGTTTCAGCACATGTGCTGGACTACCCCAAACCGAATATGTCTTAGACTGGTTTTCGCCATTCCACAATTCTATGGGAGTAGAAGAAACTGATTTAGAAGGTACTAAGTTCAAAACGTATATTTTTAGAGCATATCCCCAAAACGAATTTGTAATTCAATAACTCATCATCGATCTAACCATCTCCATAAGAGTCCTATTCCTTCGCTCGCCACACCATTCCCAGGTGTGGACAATTGGGATTGAATCCCGACCTTCGATAAGTAATTCCTAAACTCTCCTAAGAGGTATTCGCCACCACGATCTGATAGTAGTGTCTTGATACTTTACCTAACCGTTTTCCACATCCGCCTTGTATTCTTTGAACTTGTCAAAACACTCGGACTTGCGCATTAGGTAAATGTATCAATATCTTGAATAATCATCTATGAAAGAGACAAAATATTCAAAACCTCCTCTTGCCTGGACAGACCACATAAATCGAGTGAACCAACTCTAACACTTCTTTGGCTCTATACCCTTGGCCTTGAACGGCCTCTTGGTCATTTTACCTTCTAAACAAGATTCACAAGTTGGAAAATTTTCCAACTCTAATGAACTCAAAAGTCCATCGGCTATAAGCCTCTGAATCCTACTTAAGTTAATATGACCAAGCCTTAGATGCCAAAGATATGCTTGATTCATTTCTGAAGGTTCTTTTCTCTTATTAGAATTAGAAGATGAGTTATAAATTTCCATGTTTTGCTTTGTGGAAGAATTTGGATTTAAAGTATACAAATTGCCAACCAATGTACCAGAACAGATAATCACTTTATTTCTTTTAATAACTACATCGTTACTGAAAGAAACTGAATATCCATCTAAAAACAGTTTAGAAACTGAAATTAAATTCTTTCTAAAACTGGGTACATAAAGACAATTTCTTAAAACCAAATTTCTATTTCTACTAAAAGACAAGTAGACGTCTCTCACTGCAACAGCTGCCACCTTAGTAGCATTGCCCATGTAGACGGTAATTTCTCCTTCAGATAGTCGTCGGGTTTCCTGGAACCCCTGCAAAGAATTGCAGACATGATCAGTGGCTCCCGTATCTACACACCAGGTGCTGGTAGATAACACCGCTAAACATGTTTCAACAACTAGAGTATGAGATATACCTTTGTTTTGGTTCCTACGAGGACAGTCCGCCTTCCAATGTCCTGTCTGCTTACAGATGAAGCACTTGCCCTTCGGCTTCTTCATTCCAGCTTTAAATCCCGTACTCTGAGACTTATTCACTTTCTTTGCTAAACCATCTTGTTTCTTCTTCTTCTTTCCTTTCGGTTTAGAAGTAGAACCATTTTCAGCATAGTGAATTTGAGCATTGTGACGAAATAACTCTTCTGCTGCTTGAAGTTCTGTCAGTAGTTCCCCTAATGAATAAATCCTTTTATTCATATTATAGTTCAGGCGGAACTGCTCAAAACTTCTAGGTAGCGTTTGGAGGATCATATCGATCTGGGTTTCCCCATCAATTTCTCCTCAGATAAGCCATCATCTTTAGGATATGATCCCTCACAGGAGTACCCTCTTGCATGGTGGCTGTCATTATCTTTCTCATGGCTTCTTGCCTAGAAGCTCTATCCTGATAACCAAAGAGTTCCTTGAGATTGTTCATGATATCATAGGCTGTTGGTAAATCTTGATGCTGATGTTGCAATACATTTGACATTGAAGCCAAAATGTAACACCGCGCCATCTCATCTGCTTTTACCCATTTCCTATAATATTCAATCTCCTCTTGGGTAGATTCACCAGTAAGTGCTTCAGGACAAGGCTCAGTCAGTACAAATTTATAACTTTCAGCAGTAAGAACAATGTCCAGGTTTCTTTTCCAATCTATGTAATTTGGTCCAGTAAGTCTATTCTGTTGAAGTATGATGGACAGTGGGTTGAAAGACATCCTAAAGAATCACAAATAACTTTTGGTCAGAACTCTAAATTTAGAATAATATTGATTCCTCAAATAATACTATTTTAAATTAACCAACACCTTAAAACACCGTGAATTTTGTATGCCACGTTAGTGTGGACGTATACAAATTCAACATTTGTAAAAGGAGGGTTTTATCCCATTAATTTTATTATTTTGTCAACCTAACTTTTTGACAAATAAAATTAATAGTTGGTATTATTTGGTCACACAAATAATAATAGTGACTCCGTTGGGGAGGATACTATTAGATGTGTCTAAGTGTATACCATTACTTGACACTAAGTCCATTAATAAGATTATGCCCCTTCCGTTGGGGAAGATCACACGCTCTTAATTAATTTCCTATAGTCATCCAAAAATGGAAGTCTGTTCTAGTGATCCACAAACAAGCTCATCCGTTATGGAGGAAGGCACTCAGAGCCAACGCGCAAGCTTGTTTGCATCACTTACAAACCAGTAATGGAGACCATGGGATTTACTTAAAAATCCCTCTCCCACTTAGTTATTTATAAATGAGGAATTTTAACTATGCTAACTTACTAAACTTGTAAACTAACATGCACACACAGCACAATATAAAAGCAATAAATAGAAAATTTATTTTTCAACTATTATGGCTTTTATCTCTAATTGTCCTCCGTGTGTTGTCATCCCAAGCTGCTGCCATATTTGGCCACCGCGATCTTGCTCCTAGTTCCGCTGCGCCTCTGGTCCTTAGAAGGTTCCACGCTTTGCAAGATTCGATCCGCGACATAAATAGAATTTTTACATTTTGATCCTATATTCCATAAAAGGAATGTACATGTATCTAGATCAAAAATAAAATCCTAATAAAAACTAAATACAGCTCCTGCTGTATTTTAATACAATCATGCACACACATGCCCTTGACATGTCCAAGGGTCCAATCACACACATAATTAACTAAAAGTCATAATAGTTGGATCCTGCATCCACAAAGTTAGCACATCCTACTATTATCCTGCCTAAATTATGTATGACATGTGCATAATTAAACTAAATACCAAATACACAGAGGCAAAACCCTAGCTCTGATACCAATTGTTGGTTGCTACTCGGAAAACCTATAGGTTCCACTGTACAAAAATTTTGTACAAAGGTCTGAACCTTTTCCTAGCTACCATGTGTTCTTTTAAATTAAATTTTGGATCGCTGAACTTAACACGCTTGATCCAAAACTTAATCTATTTGTTCTTTTAGGTTTTGACTTGGATCTCCTGCGGAACTTAACACGTTGACCCAAGTCTCCTTAAGTTATTAATTCCATTAAATATTATTTTTCATAAAGGTTCGACGTGGCGAGGCACATGGCCTTCTTGGATATGGGAGCAACCACCACCGACTAGACAAAACCTTTAATAGAAAGCTAATATTTAATTTCCTAAAATAACTTTAGGTTAACCAAAGAGAACAATCAAATCACAAGGAAAAGAAAGAAACAAAAGAACACAACTTCGAAAAACCATATTCGAAACACTAGAACGTAAGCCTCTTGTATTTGGTATTATTTCCATAAATAACTAGCATGATGCGGAAATAGAAATTACTAGTTATACCTTGTAGAAAAACCTCTTGATCTTCTACCGTATTCCTCTTCTAACCTCGGACGTTGTGTGGGCAACGATCTTCCGAGACGAGAAACCACCAATCACCTTCTTCTCCTCCTAGCTAGGTTCGGCCAACAAAGAGGAAGCTTCACCAAGGAGGAAAATCAAAATACTAACCAAGCTCCAAGAGATGCTAGCTTTCTCTCCTTCTTCTTCTTCTTCTCCGAGTAGTATCCGGCCACCACAAGAGCTCCAATAGAAGGGTAGGGTTCGGCCACCACAAGAGGAAGAGAGGGAGAGGTTGGCCGACCACACCAAGGAACAAAAGAGGGAGAGAAATAATAGATGTTGTACCTTGTGAAGGCACCCTCACCCCTTCTTTTATATTCCTTGGCCTAGACAAATTAGGAAATAAATTTTCCTTAATTTCTTTGACATGATTTAATTGAGAGAAATAAAATAAAATTTCCCCAATTAATTTGTGATGGCCGGCCACATCAATGGGAAGCAAATTGGACAAGTTTCAATCAACAATTAAAACTTTCCTTATTTGTTTACAGAAATTTTAAAAATTAAAATTTCTCTTTAAAATCTCTTCATGGTTAATAAAAGGAAATTTCTATAATTTTAATTTTATCAATCATGTGGATAATTTTAAAGAGAAAATAAAATATCTTACCAATCTACAAATTAGGAAAGAGATCTAATCTCTTTCTTAATCTTTTGTAGATCTTTTATAAGAGAGATATTTTAATTTTAATTCTCTTTAATAAATTATTTCTTCCACATAATAAAAACTAAAATTAAAATCCCTTTTTAATTTTATCTTTCCGTCCCTACTATCTTTTTTTCAATCCAGGGCCGGCCACCCCAAAGTATACCTAGGCCGGCCCTAGCTTGATTCCCAAGCTAGCTTGGCCGGCCCCCTTTGGGTGGGTATAGAAGGTGGGTATAGGTGGGTATAGTACTCTATAAATAAGAGGCTACAATAGGGACCGAGAGGAGGAATTGGTTTTGGTCTCCCGATAAAATTAAACATCCCGTGTTCGCCCCGAACACACAACTTAATTTTATCAATGATAATTCATTCCACTAGAGAACTATCATTGAACTACCGCACCAATCCCAAATTACATTTTTGGGCTCCTTCTTATTATGAGTGTGTTAGTCTCCCTGTGTTTAAGATATCGAATGTCCACTAATTAAGTGAGTTACTGACAACTCATTTAATTAATATCTAAATCCAAGAGTAGTACCACTCAACCTTATCGTCATGTCGGATTAAATCCACCTGCAGGGTTTAACATGACAATCCTTATGAGCTCCTCTTGAGGACATTATCAACCTAGTATCTCTAGGACACAGTTTCCTTCTATAATCAACAACACACACTATAAGTGATACCGTTTCCCAACTTATCGGGTTTATTGATTCATCGAACTAAATCTCACCCATTGATAAATTAAAGAAATAAATATCAAATATATGTGTTTGTTATTATATTAGGATTAAGAGCACACACTTCCATAATAACTGAGGTCTTTGTTCCTTTACAAAGTCAGTATAAAAGAAACGACCTCTAATGGTCCTACTCAATACACTCTGAGTGTACTAGTGTAATTATATAGTCAAGATAAACTAATACCTAATTACACTACGACCTTCTAATGGTTTGTTCCTTTCCATTCTGGTCGTGAGCTACTGTTTATAATTTATAAGGTACTGATAACATCATATTCTGTATGTGACACCACATACTATGTTATCTACAATATAAATTAAATGAACAACTACAAACAAATGTAGATAATTAGACCAAATGTGATTCTTTATTCATAATGAATGTTTACAAAGCTTAGGCTTTCAGTATACACTCCAACAAGGACCTACGCCGGACTTTCAGTGAAGTCGCAGGATCTAATAGTCTTATTCTTAGTTGCTACAGACTCTACTGTAGCTTCGTGATGGAATATGATATACGCATAGTGCCAGACATTGTGACTCTCGTTACTACTATTGGGTCATTTACATGATCAGGTTTGAATTGAGGACAAGGTGCATGGAGGATAAGGACAACTTTGCTATATCTTATGCGATTCATGTTGTGCCCGGCTTTGAGCTACAAGAGCCAGCTACTCATCCGATGGACATTTACCTATCTCTCGTGGTCACGACGATTAGATCAGCACCGCGATCAGCTCACCCATCCATCCGAGGGCGCCCCCCGGGGCCAGGGTACGTCATCGTACTCGTTCTCTATTTACATCATTATTCCACTATTTATTCAGCTTGTTCTTATGTATTCGTGGGATCCGCCTCGAGCACCGAGGTACCAGAGACCGGGGCAACCTGGTCGCTGGCTGCAGGTACGATTGACCGGGAGATTTCTGACGACTCGGTCAACACAGGAGACAGCTCATCTGCCAGGTCATGGGGATGTGGTCAACCTTCCAGACACGTCACATCGGCAGGTTCGTCTTCTCAGCTTCCCAACAGGAACAAATTGGCGCTGTCTGTGGAAACTCACCTGGTCTAGAACGTGAAGACGGACGACCCGGAAAGTTTCGCCATCCTCATGGCCTTGATGAGTTTCGAAGAGTATATCGTATCCTCCTCACTCCACCGGTATTCGGAAGTCGAGAAATTGAGTCAGATCCCTTGCTGGTCGGCAGGTCAGTTTTTCAGTTATATTATCTTTAGGTCCTAAAATATAACATAATTTCTCGAGCGAAGACCCCGTGCCGATCGGCCAGGCGTGTATTATCCGAGCCACCGGCTCGATGTCGAAGATCCCGCGCCGATCTGCCGGACGTCTATTATCGGAGCCACAGGCTCGATGTCGAAAACCTCGTGCCGATCGGCCGGGCGTATATTATCCGAGCCATCGGCTCGATGTCGAAGACCCCGCGCCGATCGGCCGGGCGTGTATTATCCGAGCCACCGGCTCGATGTCGAAGACCCCGTGCTGATTGGCCGGGCATGTATTATCCGAGCCACCGGCTCGATGTCGAAGACCCCGTGCCGATCGGCCTGGCGTGTATTATCCGAGCCACCGGCTCGATGTCGAAGACCCCGTGCCGATCGGCCGGGCGTATATTATCCGAGCCATCGGCTCGATGTCGAAGACCCCGTGCTGATCGGCCGGGTTTGAGTTTTATTAGAAGACCGTCGAGCGGTGACGTTAAACTCTAGAGTCGAACCGGCGACTATAAAAACCCCGGCTTGAAGACCGTCGAGCGGCGACGATAAACTCTAGAGTCGAACCGGCGACTATAAAAATCCCGTTTTGAACACCGTCGAGCGGCGACGTTAAACTCTAGAGTCGAACCAGCGACTATAAAAACCCCGGCTTGAAGACCGTCGAGCGGCGACGTTAAACTCTAGAGTCGAACCGGCGACTATAAAAACCCCGGCTTGAAGACCGTCGAGCGGCGACGTTAAACTCTAGAGTCGAACCGGCGACTATAAAAACCCCGGCTTGAAAACCGTCGAGCGGCGACGTTAAACCTCCGTCTTCACAGATCAGCCTATCGAGTATTTTATCTCCCCTGTTCAGGGTCAAGCTTATCAGATATTCTATCTCCCCCGTTCGGGGTTGAGCAGCCTTCACTGGTCTCGGACCAATTTATCAGATATATTCTATCTCCCCGGTTCGGGGTCGAGCGGTCGTCACTAGTCTCGGACCAGCTTATTAGAGCATCTATCTCCCCTGTTCGGGGTTGAGTGGTCTTCACTGGTCTCGGACCAGCTTATCAGATATTCTATCTTCCCCGTTCGGGGTCGAGCGATTGTCATCATATATTTTATCTCCCCCGTTCGGGGTCGAGCATTCTGGGCGAGCATTTATCTCCCCCGGTCAGGGTCGAGCGATTGTCATCATATATTTTATCTCCCCCGTTCGGGGTCGAGCATTCTGGGCGAGCATCTATCTCCCCCATTCGGGGTCGAACAGTCTTCACGAGCATTTATCTCCCCCGTTCGGGGTTGAGCAGTCTTCACTGGTTTCGGACCAATCTTATCGGATAATCTATCTCCCCCATTCGGGGTCGAGCGTCCTTCACTAGTCTTGAACCAGCGTATCGGATCTCATATCTCACCCGTCCGGGTAGAGATGTCTTCATTGGTCACGGTGCATCAGAGCAGCTTATCTCCCCCGTTCGGAGTCGAACTATCTTCAATGGTCGCGAACGAGAATATCTCCGCTGGTTTCGGGCCATAATACCTCATAGGCTTTGTGTCCTTTCAGCTCACGACTTTCGCGTCCCTGCGTCTTCGACTCACGGGCTACACTCCAGTTCAGTTCACGTGTGATGCGCCCGTTCAGCATTGGCCACTCAGCTTTACTCGATTGTCGGGCCAGCATTTTACGATCGCCCGTTGACTATTCTTGGTGTTGTTCGGTCAACACTCTCATAGCCGTCCGACCGATATCGCTCGGCCATCCGTTCGGCCACACGCTTGAACTAGGTCGCACGATTGACGCTCTTTAGGACGCCCAATCACCTTTTATAGTCATTCGGCTGACATTTTGCGATACTCGATTTCCATCCTTCCGATCGCTCGGTTGGCATCTTCGCGGTCTTGCGCTCTGCATCATTCGCTCGGCATCAGTCCAGTAGTCGACTTGGTACCATTCTTCGTAGTCCGCTCGGCATCGCTCGCCTGCTCGGTCTGCTTGTCGCTCAATCGACACACGTTTTTCTCGCCACTCGGCCAAGCGCCCGTCATTCTGTCAGCGCTTGCCTCACTCGTTGCTTCGCCATTCACTCAGCGTCACTACCATCTCTCTTGTGACACCATTACGACAGCGGTCGCTCGCGTGCCATGATATGAGGGGTTCCGTGATTTGACTTTGACATCGAGAGCGAGTCAGCCTTGGCGACAGACTGTCTAGTCAGTCGGACTTGCGCCTCCTTCGACTAGACTTGAAGGGGATGCTTGTGATGCGGATATATGGGGATGGCTCAGACGTAATTAGGAAGGGGAAAAAGGGTAGTTTGGTCACTTAACAAGAATAGGGCTGTGTTTTAAAGCTAGGCACTGTTCACCACTGGAGAGGAGGTCGGTTCGTGTTTTTGAGCCCGCCGCCACCACACTTCTTCTTCCCCCCTCCTCGCCAGCGCCGACACCGGCCGCCGGCTGCCGCCGTTTCCCTTCTCCTCCTCGCGACTCTGCTGTGGGACTTCTCCTCCTCGCGATGATGCCGTCGGATAGACCGGCCACTCCTCTCCTCCTTCACCAGTCGCCGCCCGCCGGAACAGAGGCGCTGCCTCTCCTCTAGCCGGAGCCTCCGCCAAAGTTGGCTTCCCCTTGCCCGAACACCACTGTGGAGGTGTACACAGAGGGGCGGCGCAAGAGAGAGAGGGGCGAGGCGGTCGATCCATGCGGTGGTGACATGGATGAAGCGGCAGCCGCCGAAAGTGAAGGTGTTCCTCTCTGTAGTGGCGGGCACGGCGCCCTCGTCTTCCTTCGCTTCATCATCCACGACCACGACAACCTGTTTGTCGCCAGCGAGGCCATTCACGCTCTAAGGATCTCCGTCCTTATTTTATAAGCTCATCGAAGAGAGGACCTACGCCGGACTTTCAGTGAAGTCGCAGGATCTAACAGCCTTATTCTTAGTTGTTACAGACTCTACTGTAGCTTCGTGATGGAATATGATATACGCACAGTGCCAGACATTGTGACTCTCGTTACTACTATTGGGGTCATTTACATGATCAGGTTTGAATTGAGGACAAGGTGCATGGAGGATAAGGACAACTTTGCTATATCTTATGCGATTCATGTCGTGCCCGGCTTTGAGCCACAGGAGCCAGCTACTCATCCGGTAGACATTTACCTATCTCTCGTGGTCACGACGATTAGATCAGCACCGCGATCAGCTCACCCATCCATCCGAGGGCGCCCCCCGGGGTTAGGGTACGTCATCGTACTCGTTCTCTATTTACATCATTATTCCACTATTTATTCAGCTTGTTCTTATGTATTCGTGGGATCCGCCTCGAGCACCGAGGTACTAGAGACCGGGGCAACCTGGTCGCTGGCTGCAGGTACGATTGACCGGGGGATTTCTGACGACTCGGTCAACACAGGGGACAGCTCATCTGCCAGGTCATGGGGATGTGGTCAACCTTTCAGACACGTCACACCGACAGATTCGTCTTCTCAGCTTCTCGACAGGAACAATTAGGCACTCAAACCAAAATACTTAGCTACAAAGAAGATAAAGACTAGAGAAAGAATTAATTAAGAAAAGAATCCAAAAATAAAATAAATGGGTACACCTTTCAAAATAGAGTGAGTTATCATATATTCCTATGAATTTTCGGTTAAATATTCTGAATATTCCACTAATTTTCATCCACTTATTCCTAAGTAAATTTTATAAACGGTGATGAGTGATGTTAATCTATCAGATAATTTATGGATGGAAGACAGGTGAAAATTTTAGTTAGGTTTGAATAGTTTCCATAAAATTTTTCAAAATAATTGAAGAACTTCATGTCTCTATTTGATACTATAAACATGAATAACTCGTGCAATTTAACTTTCAAAACACACCCTTATTTTTTTAATGGGTTAATTCTCAATTTAGTCCCTCGTTATTTAATATGGTGCTGATTTCGTCCCTAATTTTTCAATTGACCAAATTTAATCCTCCAATTTTCGAACATTTTTCCAAATTTATCCTTCCGTCTAAATCCCTGTTAAAATAAACAGGAAGACTTGTTTAACCGGTGGAAGTGACCTGGATAATTCCTAATTTAGTCCCTCATTATTTGACGTAGTACCGATTTCGTCCCTAATTTTTCAATTAATCAAATTTAATCCTCCAATTTTTGAACGTTTTCCCAAATCAATCATTCCGTTCAAATTCCTGTTAAAATAGACGGGAAGACTTATTTAACCGGTGGGAATGATCAGTTGCTTTTATTCTTGCGTTATTTCCCTAATCCTGACATTGATTGAGTTCGAGATTTAGAAACTTGTTTCCTTTGTTGGTTTATAAGCTGCGAAGAAGAAGCACTGACCGTATCAAAGTCTTTGTTGATTGTTCTGAGAAAATGATTAGAAGGATTGCGTAGAGAAGGGCAGGCGAAACCGCAAGAAGCAAAGAACTGGAGAAAAGTTTGAGCAAGGCTGAATTTCCATAGGTCGAAAGAGAGAATTCAAGTCTTAATTGAGCTTTGAGATTGAGTTGGTACCTCGGCAGCCACCGGAGCAGGGCCGAAGAAGACGGTGTTGCCATAGGCGAGGAGGAAGAGGCGATCGAAGAGGTCGAACACCTCGCTGTCGGGCTGATGGACGGCGACGACGACCGTCATCCTCTCGCGGCAGGTGAGGCGCGCGATCCGGTGGACGACGTGATAGGCGGCGGCGTTGTCGAGGCCGCTGGTGGGCTCGTCGAGGAAGAGGAGCGGCGGCCGGGTGAGGAGCTTGACGCAGATGCTGACGCGTCGCCGCTGATTCCTTTGATGTGCCACCCGCCGATTCTAGTGTCCATGGCGGCCGCCAATCCCATCTCCCTCATCGTCGCCTCTGCCCTCGCCCGCTTCGCAGGCGTCGACATGGAGTCCAGCAGCTGGAGCTGCGCCGAGTAGCAGACGGCCTCCATTTTAAAACTATCCTTGGACGAAATCGGGACAACGTCAAATAATAAGGGACTAAATTAGGAATTGTCCAGCAAGACATAGGTCACTTCCACCAGTTAAACAAATCTTCCTGTTTATTTTAACGGAGATTTAGACGGAAGGATCAATTTGGGAAAACGTTCGAAAATTGGAGAAGTAAATTTGGTCAATTAAAAAATTATGGATAAAATCAGCATTACGTTAAATAACGAGGGACTAAATTAAGAATTAACCCTTTTTTTAATAATCCATATGTTTCAGCTCTTCTCCTAATTCGCCTATTACGTAAATCTAGAAATACAAGTAACTTTCGCTCAGTCAACATTTCATATTGGAATTGTAGATACTTAATTAATCTTCTAAACACACCCTTATTTTTTTAATAATCCATATGTTTCAGCTCTTCTCCTAATTCACCTATTACGAAAATCTAGTGATCCGGATATAGTTTGGGGCAAGAGAGGGATTAAGGAGAGGGATAAGGGCATTTTTGTCTTTGGGCGCACTTAGGGTTTTGAGTGCTTTTAAGCACTGTGCACAGGTCGTGGAGAGGAGGAGGGAGGTCGCCGCCAACATGAAGGAAGGGAGGTCCTTTTCCTCCCCATCTCGCGCTGTTCGCCGGGGCCATCGTCGGCCGTCGTCGCCTCGTCTCTTCTCCTCCTCCTCATCGCGTGGAGGAGCCTCGTTGAGTTCGGCTCGCCGTCAGGGAACATCACGAGTGATCCGGTGGTAAGGACGGGGGACCCTCATTGGCGGAAGTCAACGACACGTAGAGGTCAAAGGTTAAGAGATTCAGCCCTGAGACCCGACTGACCGGACAGAGAGAGCCGACCGGCCGGGAATCCCCCGAGCCGAATGGAATACAACCCGACTAGGGGTCGGGTTTCCGATGCTCAAGGTAAAAAGATTTCAAGGTCGAGCGGTTGGACTGCCCGGCCGGGGCGCAAGGCAACAAGGACGGGCAGGAGCAATCTCATCCGAGCATACGACCGGGGCCAACACGATATGCCTGCCGAGCGGCTAACCGCTCGGCCCTGGACCAGACAGAAGACGCAAGAGGACAAAGGAGACAGGAGATAACATCATCCTCGAGACACCGGCCGCCGACAGGCAGCAGGGTTGGCGGCCAAGCCGTACGCAGGATCATACGGTGGAAGCTTCCACCGTCACATCCGGGATATGCTCGGACGATTATGGAATGGTGTCAGGGGCACTTTTCTGACAGGGACTCGTTAAGGTATGTTTGGGGAAGCGTGCACGCATCGAGAAGCATGCCAGCGCCTCCCCGGGGTCCTATATAAGGACCCCCAGACGTCGACGAAGGTATGCGCGATCCCTTACTGTAGCCACAGTTACGCTGCCTCTCTCATTCCTCATTGCCTGACTTGAGCGTCTGAGGGCCATTGCCGGGAAACTCCTCCCGGCTAGGTTTCTTTGCAGGTTCGCCGGAGGTCCACACCAACAGTCGGAGACAGCGGAGCGTGCCACGTACCCAGCGTCCGTCGACTCAGCGCTCGGACAAGATCAACGAGGAAGGCTCCACCGCAGTCTATTCCTCGCCGGCGTCAGTGGTCGTTATCCTTCTCTCCTTCTCCTCCCCTCTTCGCGGTCTGCTCCACCGCGGCCACAGCCGCCGCCGGCAGCAATCGCTGCCTTTTCCCGCGGCCACAGCTGCCGCCGACAGCCGCAGCCGCCCCCTCCCGCGTCTACTGCCGCTGTCTTTAGTGGATATCGTCACCTTCCAGGTAGCCGCAGCCTGGTACTATTTGGGTAATTCCGGCCATCGCGCCAAGGTATTTTACTCTTTGCATCGTTATCATCATTGTGGTTTATTGGGTTTATCCGACCTGCGTGCCGTGTTCCGGCCTGCGTGCCGTGTTTCGGCCTGCGAGCCGTTGTGGTATCCCGGCCTACATGCCATCTTTTGGATCCATGCCGCACTGGATTCCGAGTTACTGCCCACGGATTCGGCTCCCCGACCGACTTGCATTCATCCACCTTGCCGGAACCAGCTCACCGCTCCATCTGAGGGCGCCCCCTCGGGGCCATGGTACGCTACTGTACCTTTCCTGCATTTATTTTACTATTCTGTTATTAGTATTCTGCTGCTTATATATTTGTGGGATTCGCCTCGAGCACCGAGGTACCAGAAACCGGGGCGACCCGGTCGCTGGCTGCAGGGATTATTGACCAGAGGACTTTTGGCGACTCGGTCAACATAGAAGACAGCTCACCCTCCGGGTCATGGAGATGCGGTCAACATTCCAGCCACGTCACGCCAGCAGGTCCGTCTTCTCATATTCCCGACAGGATCAATTTGGCGCCGTCTGTGGGAACGCACCTGGTCTGGAACGTGAAGACGGACGACCCGGAAAGTTCCGCCATCCTCATGGCCTGGATGAGTTTCGACGAGTATATCGTATCCTCCTCACTCCACGGGTATTCGGGAGTCGAGAAATTGAGTCAGATCCTCTGCTGGTCAGCAGGTCAGTTTTTCAGTTACATTCTCTTTCGGTCAAAGAATTTATCATAGTTTCTAGAGCAAGGACTCCCGTGCCGGTCGGCCGGGTTTCCAGCATATCCGAGCCACGGGCTCGATGCCGAAGACCCCGTGCCGATCGGCCGGGCGTATATCATCCGAGCCAAGGGCTCGATGTCGAAGACCCCGCGCCGATCGGCCGGGCGTATATTAACCGAGCCACGGGCTCGATGTCGAAGACCCCGTGCCGATCGGCCGGGCGTATATCATCCGAGTCAAGGGCTCGATGTCGAAGACCCTGTGCCGATCGGCCGGGCGTATATCATCCGAGTCAAGGGCTTGATGTCGAAGACCCCGTACCGATTGGCCGGGCGTATATTAACCGAGCCACGGGCTCGATGTCGAAGACCCCGTGCCGATCGGCCGGGCATATATCATCCGAGCCAAGGGCCCGATGTCGAAGACCCTGTGCCGATCGGCCGGGCGTACATTAGCCGAGCCACCGACTCGATGCCGAAGACCCCGCGTCGATCGGCCGGGCGTATATCATCCGAGCCAAGGGTTCGATGTCGAAGACCCCGTGCCAATCGACCGGGCGTATATTATCCGAGTCACCGGCTCGATGTCGAAAACCCCGTGCCGATCGGCCGGGCGTATATTATCCGAGACACCGGCTCGATGTCGAAGACCCCGTGTCGATCGGCCGGGCGTATATTATCCGAGCCACAGGCTCGATGTCGAAGACCCCGTGTCGATCGGCCGGGTTTGAGTTATGCTTGAAGACCGTCGAGCGGCGACGTTAAACTCTAGAGTCGAACCGGCGACTATAAAAATCCCGGCTTGAAGACCATCGAGCGGCGACGTTAAACTCTAGAGTCGAACCGGCGACTATAAAAACCCCAGCCTGAAAACCGTCTTCACGGACCATCTTATCGGATCTTCTAACTCCCTCGTTAGGGGTCGAGAGTTATTCATTGGTCTCGGACCAGTTTTAGATATTTTATCTCCCCCGTTCGGGGTCGAGCGTTTGTCACTGGTCTCGGACCAGCTTCAGATATTTTATCTCCCCCGTTCAGGGTCGAGAGTTCTTCACTGGTCTCGGACCAGCTTCGGATATTCTATCTCCCCCGTTCGGGGTCGAGTGACATCTATTTCCCCCGTTCGGGGTCGAGCGGTCTTCACTGGTCTCGGACCAGCTTCGGATATTCTATCTCCCCCGTTCGAGGTCAAGTGACATCTATCTCCCTCGTTCGGGGTCGAGCGGTCTTCACTGGTCTCGGACCAGCTTCGGATATTCTATCTCCCCCGTTCGAGGTCGAGTGACATCTATCTCCCCCGTTCGGGGTCGAGCGGTCTTCACTGGTCTCGGACCAGCTTCGGATATTCTATCTCCCCCGTTCGGGGTCGAGTGACATCTATCTCCCCTGTTCGGGGTCGAGCGGTCTTCACTGGTCTCGGACCAGCTTCGGATATTCTATCTCCCCCGTTCGAGGTCGAGTGACATCTATCTCCCTCGTTCGGGGTCGAGCGGTCTTCACTGGTCTCGGACCAGCTTCGGATATTCTATCTCCCCTGTTCGGGGTCGAGTGACATCTTTCTCCCCCGTTTGGGGTCGAGCGGTCTTCACTGGTCTCGGACCAGCTTCGGATATTCTATCTCCCCCGTTCGGGGTCGAGTGACATCTATCTCCCCCGTTCGGGGTCGAGCGGTCTTCACTGGTCTCGGACCAGCTTCGGATATTCTATCTCCCCCGTTCGGGGTCGAGTGACATCTATCTCCCCCGTTCGGGGTCGAGCGGTCTTCACTGGTCTCGGACCAGATTCGGATATTCTATCTCCCCCATTCGAGGTCAAGTGACATCTATCTCCCTCGTTCGGGGTCGAGCAGTCTTCACTGGTCTCGGACCAGCTTCGGATATTCTATCTTCCCCGTTCGGGGTCGAGTGACATCTATCTCCTCCGTTCGGGGTCGAGCGATCTTCGCTGGTCTCGGACCAGCTTTGAATATTCTATCTCCCCCGTTCGGGGTCGAGTGACATCTATCTCCCCCATTCGGGGTCGAGCGGTCTTCGCTGGTCTCGGACCAGCTTTGGATATTCTATCTTCCTCGTTCGGGGTCGAGTGACATCTATCTCCCCCGTTTAGGGTCGAACAATCTTCACTAGTCGCGGACCAACTTATCGGATCTCATATCTCCCTCGTTCGGGGTCGAGTCAGCTTTAATGACCACGGACCAAAGAGTCCACTGGTTTCGGACCAGGATATCTCACGGGCTCTATGCCCACTCGGCTAAAGAATTTCGCTTCTGTGCGTCTTTGATTCCCGGTCTACACTTCCGATCAGCTCACGGGTGATGCGGCCACTCGGCATCATCCCATTCAGTACTACTCGATTGCCAGGTCGACATTTCACGATCGCCCGTTCGATATCCTATGGGCTACTCGGTCAGCACCCTCACAGTCATCCGATCGGTATCGCTTGACCGTCCGTTCGGCCACATGCTTGAGCTAGGTCGCACGCTCGGCATCGTCCGCACCGGCATCTATCCACCCGATCGACATCCTTCCGATCGCCCGTTCGGCATCTTCGCGGACGCGGGCTAGGCATCGCTCGTTTGCTCGGTCTACTATCCTTGCACTCGTCGCTCGCCTATTGTTTTGCCGCTCGTTTGATGTTTATCGTTCGCTCGGCATCGGGCCGGTTATCGACTTGATCCGCTCAGCGCTGTTGCTATCTCATGCGATACCATTATTATAGTGTCTGCTCGCATGACATTGTACAATGGGCTCAGCGATTTGACTTTGGTATCGAGAGCGGTTCAGCCCTTTGCGATGGACTGTCTAGTCAGTCGGACTTACGCCTCCTTCGACTAGACTTGAATGGGAAGCTTGTGATCCGGATATAGTTTGGGGCAAGTGAGGGATTAAGGAGAGGGATAAGGGCAATTTTGTCTTTGGGCGCACTTAGGGTTTTGAGTGCTTTTAAGCACTGTGCACAGGTCGTGGAGAGGAGGAGGGAGGTCGCCGCCAACATGAAGGAAGGGAGGTCCTTTTCCTCCCCATCTCGCGTTGTTCGCCGGGGCCATCGCCGGCCGCCGCCGCCTCGCCTCTTCTCCTCCTCCTCATCGCGTGGAGGAGCCTCGTTGAGTTCGGCTCGCCGTCAGGGAACATCACGAGGAAGGCTCCACCGCAGTCTGTTCCTCGCCGGTGTCAGTGGCCGTTATCCTTCTCTCCTTCTCCTCCCCTTATCGCGGTCTGCTCCACCGCGGCCACAGCCGCCGCCGGCAGCCATTGCTGCCTTCCCCCGCAGCCACCGCTGCCTTCTCCCACGGTCACAGCCGCCGCCGGCAGCCATCGCTGCCTTTTCCCGCGGCCACAGCCGCCGCCGACAGCCGTAGCCGCCCCCTCCCGCGTCTACTGCCGCTGTCTTTAGTGGATATCGTCACCTTCCAGGTAGCCGTAGCCTGGTACTACTTGGGTAATTCCGGCCATCGCGCCGAGGTATTTTACTCTTTGCATCATTATCATCATTGTGGTTTATTGGGTTTATCCGGCCTGCATGTCGTGTTCCGGCCTGCGAGCCGTTGTGGTATCCCGGCCTACATGCCATCTTTTGGATCCATGCCACACTGGATTCCGAGTTACCGCCCGCGGATTCGGCTCCCCGACCAACTTGCATTCATCCACCTTGCCGGAACCAGCTCACCGCTCCATCTGAGGACGCCCCCCGGGGCCAGGGTACGTTACCGTACCTTTCCTGCATTTATTTCACTATTCTGTTATTAGTATTCTGCTGCTTATATATTTATGGGATTTGCCTCGAGCACCTAGGTACCAGAGACCGGGGCGACCTGGTCGTTGGCTGCAGGGATTATTGACCAGAGGACTTTTGGCGACTCGGTCAACATAGAAGACAGCTCACCCTCCGGGTCATGGAGATGCGGTCAACATTCTAGCCACGTCACCAGGGCCGGCTCAAGGCATAGGCCATTAAGGCCTATGCCTAGAGCCCCAATTTTATTGGGGTCTATTGATTAATTAATTAAAGATATTAAAAAAATTAAATTAGCATCATTAATATTAATTAATTATAAATGTATTGCTAATTCATTAATGACACCTTGTAAATTAATTCATTATCGATTCCACTTCCTAGTTATCTTTATTTCCTCATTAATTGCCTACCATAATTTTATATGAGATTTTATTCTGCCTTAAATATAATTTATTTTTAAATTGACATATTTCTTTCTTTTTTTATTATTACTCCGATTTCCATTTTATTTTGCAATTAATAATAATATTCTTATAAAACCTAATAAATTCTTTTTTCCTCAATATTTCTTAAAAATCCTAATAATTCTCTCATCAGTGTATTGTGCCCTTTTCTTTTTTTCATCAACGATTTTGTATGTTTCTCCTTACTCACCGATGATACTAGGAGAGAACGTCCTTCTCTTCCTTTGCCGATAATATTTCTTCCTCGTTTTTTCTTTTTATTTCTCGATAATAATATGAATTAGAGATTTTTTATCATAAAATACAAAGTAAAATGAATTAGCAAAAATAAATATTTTAAAATTAAAATTAATAAAGTCTATTTGACATTCTAACTAAAAAGATTAAATAATTTAATAATTTTATTAATAAAAAATAAAATTATTATCAAAATACCCGTCAGAAAACAAAATTTTATATCAAAAATTAGTTTTTTTAAAAAAATAATATTTAATTCTTTTTAATAACTAATTTTAAAAATGTTTTTTTTATTATTATTTTTGGTCCCAAATTTAAATAAAAAATATTAAAGAAAATTAAAAGTATATTAATTTTTTTTTTTTAATTTTTTTGCCTAGGACCTCAAGGAATCTTGAGACGATCCTACACGTCATGTCGATAAATCCATTTTCTCAGATTCCCGACAGGATCATCTAGAAATACAAGTAACTTTTCGCTCAGCCAACATTTCATATTGGAATTGTAGATACTTAATTAATCTTCTAAACACAGCGGTAGTTATTGCATTATCTTGTTAAAAAATAAAGTACAACACTTCTCCAACTTAGCCTACAACACTTATTTTGTTGCTTCTTTTATTACGTATTTAAATAAAGAGATATTGTAGTGATTCCAAAAGTAACTCCCCTTAATATCTGTATTAGAAATGAAGATAAAATTTATATTATTATTTTCTCCCTGATGTGGAGGTAAGGTAAAGGCACCTGGTCAACAGAGAATTCAGGTAGTATATCAATACTTAGTCAATACAGACTCAAAGTTGCATGCTAGCTTTGACTGGCCGAGCCGATCAACCAAGCTGATTTGACCTAGCCGAGCTGATCTCCCAATTTGGCAACTTCCCGAGTCTGAGTGGGAGACACTCCCAAGTGCTTGAGTGCGAGTGGGGATGATCCCGTGTACGCGTCGAGCATCGAACACTGCTAAGTACACCAAGTACCCCGAGTACCTCGAGTATATATGTCCTAGTTATCCGATCGTGGAGCTGTCGAGTACCTCGAGCACCAACAGGTGACACTAGAGCACACATCAACCTGACTTCTAGATCCGTCGAGTTACTTCAAGCTGACATTCGAGTGCTGAGTCACACTGATCTTTTAACTCATCAACTTGTCGAGTCTGAGTTGTTGATACGTCATTTTCCCAATCTGCCAAACCGATATTACTTCTCACCAGCCGATTCAACTTCTCGACTTCTTGGCTTCTCGACTTCCCTGAACTCTCAGCATGCGAAGGGACATGACAGCCAAAGGGATGTGGCTGTTACAAAAAGCCTTGGCCTTCTCTCCCATAGATATTTCTCCTAGACTTTTTTCCCTATATAAGAAGGTAAGCGGAGGGGATGCTTCGGAGAGGGTTGAACTTTTGATCTATATTTTACTGGTTCTTTTTTCGTTTCTTATCTCTTTTTGGGTTCCCATGATGATTTACGCATTGAAGGGATGTCACCGGGGTAACTTCGGGCGAGTCTTTTGACATGTGATAATATTCATAGGAATTGACCATGCCAACCATGCCAAGTGACCACTGATAAGAAAACGAGGAGAAGATTTCAACATCATCGCTATCTGTTCTGTGATGAACTTTTATCGTTGTGTTATCGTAGTAAGACTTTTAGATTGAAACACTCCTATTATATTATTTTTTTAAAAAAAAATATGATTAAAATGAAATTTTAATTAGATCTAATCACGATTCAATTCAAATTGAAGATTTAATGGTTAAACCAATTATTTAATAATTTTAAAATTATAAAGGTAACTTTAACCTTCAAAATTAATTATGATTGACGTTTTGAAATCCTTGAGTTCAATTACGGTTCACGGCTCATAATTACTATTTATATTTTATTTTTTAAAAAATATTTTAAAATATATAAATGTGGAAAACATCTAATTTATTTAAATTGTCTATTTATGATATAAGAGAATTAAAGCCTTTATTAATTTCTTTTGGTCCGGACTCAGCTCCGGAGGAACTGATTATAAAATAATAATAATAATAATAATAATAAATTGAACCACACGCTTAATTTCGAACTGATATGGAACAGAACCGATTCCAGCCTGTTTAACCGGATGAACGGGTAAACGGATCCGGTTACAGATTGGGTCTGGATCCGGATCCGACGCCGGGCTGGTTATATAAGGTATTTTACCTTTTTTACCTACTCCTTCCTCGATCGAGCCGCCGCAAACCTAATCTTCCTCGACTGCTTCGTCTGCTGCATCCCATCTTCCTCGGCACTGCTGCAATGGCTGCTTCGACTGCTGCAATGGCCGACAACGACGACATTAGAATCGCATTCGAAAATCTGTTTAAGGTACTGAATGACGGTAACCATTTGAATCATTTTCAAACGCAGCTTCGTGCAAGGGTGGAAGAACTGGAAAGAGATCTTCCGTTGCTCCGTCAAGAAGTATCTGAGCTCAGAATTAGCATCTCGGAGTTTGAGACCTTGTTGAATGGTGTTGAAGCATCGTTCAACAATCGACTCGTAGCACTTCAGAATTTATTGGATCCTATGGAAGCTAGATTCAACAGCAGAATCACTTCATTCCAGGGTATCTTGGAGTCTGTTGATAACAGACTCTCTAATCTTGAGGATCAACTCACTTGGCACCAGAGTTTCGTGGATGCTTATGACAATAGACTCACTGATCTGGAGGCCCGTATTACGGGTATTGATGAAAGCATGGGCACGCGCATTGACGAGCGCATTAAGGAACAGGACGAGAAGGATAAAGAATCTATGAAGCTACTGATTTACTGCTCGGCGCAGCTGGAGCTACGGCATTAGTAATCTGGTAAGGTCGTTAGTAGTTGGAGGCTTGGAGTTGCGGTGGCTAATTAGGTAAGGTACTTACGGGCTACAGTGGCGGATGAAACTTGTCTTCATCTAGCCAACTAAATAATTAGGTAATCTTTTGAATTTAAGACTGTATTTGCTTTGAATATGCACTTTCAATTTCTGATCAAATATCCTTTGAATATGCACTTTCAATTCGTGATCAAATATCCTTTGAATATGCACTTTCATCTAGACTGTATTTGCTTAGATGTTAGAATAGGGCTGAGAAAGAACCATTGTGTTTTGATCCCCATGAGATAGAATCTGTAACATCAATAGTAAATATAATGCTGTAAGATAAATAGTAGCCTAAGATAAATAGTAGCCAAATGGCTGATAGCATTGTAATATTCATGGGTCCAGAAATCTAAAACCAATCTTTTGATTTGATTGATTAAGAAAATCATTTAACTTTAGTTAGAGATTAGGAAGTTGATGACCTATAGCAGTTAAAGAGCTGGGAAATAATCTTTCGAGCAAGGTTTTAGGTTTGAGATCCTAACTAATAATATAAGGTTGGACCATAGAGTTCTCATTGTGACTTCTATGCTTGGACGTTGAAGTCTTCTTGGACGTTGAATCTCACCAATGATGTAATCCATGCATGACAAGAGAGTTATTGAATTCTCAACTGGGATAAATTATGTCTGGACGTTGAATCTCACCAATGATGTAATCAAGATTCTCCATTCCTCTAATTACCAACAAGATAGATAGAGAACATTGAAGAAAGTTTTGCCATCCAACTTGTGATTTGCAGTGATGGTACTTCTCCAAAGGGTTATGTGATCACGGACGAATTGATTGATTTGGATGTGCTAGATGAAGACCCATATGCTAGTAGTTCATTATTATAAGAGAAATGAAGATAAAGAAAAAAAATAAAGAGAGGTATTTTTTATGGCTCTAATACCAGGAAATTGATTAAAATAATATTCATATATTTTATTCAAATAATTAAACATATATATATATATATATATATATATATATACAACTTTATCCTGAAAAAAAAAAAGGCAAATGATTAGGCAAACGAAAATATTTAGCTACCAAAGAAGATAAAGAATAGAAAAAGAATTAATTAAGAAAAGAATCCAAAAAAAATAAATGGGTACATCTTCTTTAAAAATTCAGTGATTTATCGTATATTCCTATGAATATTCGGTTAAATATTCTGAATATTCCACTAATTTTCATCTACTTATTCTTAAGTAAATTTCATAAACTGCAATGGGTGATCTTAATCTATCAGATAATTTATGAATGAAGACAGGTGAAAATTTTAGTTAGATTTGAATAGTTTCCATAAAATTTTTCAAAATAATTGATGAACTTCATGTCTCTATTTGACACTATACATATGAATAACTCGTGCAATTTAACTTTCTAAAGAACAAATGCTATTTGTACTTGATTTTGTTACATAGAATAAAATGAGTTATTTTTTAAAATTGGTCAATCACTACTATAATAGATTGGCGGTTACTATTAGTTTTAGGTGAAGCAATCTACATTATTTTTTTAATAATCCATATGACTAGATTAACTAATTCCTAATTCTGGAGATGATCGATTCTATCTCTTATTCACATATCGATTAAATTCAGCCCTCCTAATTCGACTATTAGGTAAATCTAGAAATACAAGTAACTTTTCGAATAAATACAGTGACAGTTATTGCATTATCTTGTTAAAAGATAAAGTACAACACTTCTCCAACTTAGCCTACAACACTCATTTTGTTGCTTCTTTTATTACATATTTAAATAAAGAGATATTATAGTGATTCCAAAAGTAACTCCCCTTAATATCTGTATTAGAAATGAAGATAAAAATTTCTCCCTGATGTGGAGGTAAGGTAAAGGCATACCTGGTCAACAGAGAATTCGGGTAGTTTATCAATACTTAGTCAATATAAACTCAAAGTTGCGTGCTAGCTTTTACTGGCCGAACCGATCAACCAAGCTGATCTGACCTAGCCGAGCTGATCTCCCAATTTGGCAACTTCCCAAGTCTGAGTGGGAAACACTCCCAAGTGCTTGAGTGCGAGTGGGAATGATCCCGAGTACCGTCGAGCATCGAATACGGCTAAGCACACCAAGTACCCCGAGTACCTCGAGTATATATGTCCTAGTTATTCGATCGTGGAGCTGTCGAGTACCTCGAGCAACAACAGGTGACACTAGAGCACACATCCTGAGTGCCTGACTTCTAGATCTGTCGAGTTACTTCAAGCTGACATTCGAGTGCCGAGCCACACTGATCTTCTAACTCATCAACTTGTCGAGTCTGAGTTGTTAATATGTCAATTTCTCAATCTGCCAAACCGATATGACTTCTCGCCAACCGATTCAACTTCTCGACTTCCTGGCTTCTCAACTTCTTCGAACTCTCAGCATGCGAAGGGACATGACAACCAAAGGGATGTGGCTGTTACAAAAAACCTTGGCCTTCTTTCCCATAGATATAGCTCCTAGACTTTTTTTTCCCTATATAAGGTAAGGGGAGGGGATGCTTCGGAGAGAGTTGGACTTTTGATCGATCTTTATTTTACTCGGTTCTTTTTTCGTTTCTTATCTCTTTTTGGGTTCCCACGATGACTTACGCATTGAAGGGATGTCAACGGGGTAACTTCCCGTGAGTCTTCTGACATGTGTTAATATTCATAGGAATTGACCACGCCAACCATACCAAATGACCACTGATAAGAAAACGAGGAGGAGATTTCAATATCATTGCTCTGTTCTGTGATGAATTTTTATCACTGTGTTATTGTAGTAAGACTTTCCGATTGAAACACCTCTTATTATATTATTTTTTAAAAAAATATGATTAAAATGAAATTTTAATTAGATCTAACCACGATTCAATTAAAATTGAAGATTTAATGGTTAAACCAACTATTTGATAATTTTAAAATTATAATGGTAACTTTAACCTTCAAAATTAAATTGATTATGATTGACGTTTTGAAATCGTCGCGTTCAATTACGGTTCATGACGGCTCATAATTATTATTTATATTTTACTTTTTAAAATATATAAATGTGGAGAAATTATTTTTAAAAAACATCTCATTTATTTAAACTGTCTATTTATGATATAAGAGAATTAAAGCCTTTATTAATTCTTTTGATATCAAAAGAAAATTATATTCTTTTATTCTTTTTTCGGGCTTTCCTCCGATTAGGTCGGTAAACAGGCCGACCCAAGTTGAACTCTTGTTTGGTTACCGATCGGTCACCGATCCGATTACCGATGTATCACCGGATCGATCCACCGATCGATCCGAGCTTGGTTTTGCCCAAACCAAGTCCCAAACCTTCCAGACCAACATCCGGTCAACCTTGACCTGTTGGTACATCATGCTTAGCATCCGGTCACTCCCTTGACCTGCTAAGACTCCCCACCAAGTGTCCGGTCAATCCCTTTGACCCACTTGGACTTTTCTCTTCGTGTCAAGTATCCGGTCACTCCCTTGACCTACTTGACCTTCTCAACACCAGATGTCCGATCACCCTTGATCCATCTGGATTTTCCCTTGCCCGGCTTCACTCACCAGGACTTTCACCTAGCTTCACTCACTAGGGTTTTCACCTGGCTTCACTCACCAGGATTTCCAATCTGCCCGGCTTCACTCACCAGGACTTTCCCACTGCCTGGCTTCACTCACCAGGACTTTCACCTAGCTTCACTCAATAGGGTTTTCACCTGATCGGTCTCCAGACTGATCCAGGTTTAGAGCTCCCAGCCCTAAATCCTACCTGGTCCTGAGAACGAGCTACCGAGCCCTCTCTGACCTAGTCAAAGCTACCGAGCTACCGAGCTATCGGGCTACCGAGCTACCGAGCTCTCTCCGACTTCGTCCGGAGAGCGAGCTACCGAGCCCTCTCCGACTTAGTCAAAGCTACCGAGCTACCGGGCTACCGAGCTAACGAGCTACCGAGCTACCGAGCTCTCTCCGACTTCGTCCGGAGAGCGAGCTACCGAGCCATCTCCGACTCCATCCGGTCCAGAGAACGAGCTACCGAGCCCTCTCTGACCTAGTCCGGAGAGCGAGCTGCCGAGCTACCGAGCTACCGAGCTACCGATCTATCGGGCTACCGGGCTACCGAGCTACCGAGCTACCGAGCCCTCTCTGACTTCCTATGCCAAGCTTCCATACTTGGACTTCTCCCGTGCCAAGCTCCCTGCTTGGACTTTTCCGTGCCAAGTCTCCATACTTGGACTTTTCTCGTGCCAAGCTTCCATACTTGGACTTTTCACCAGACCAAACTCCCTGCTTGGACTTTCCGAGTCAGGTCAACTCACCTCGGGTCAACCAGGTCAACCTTGACCACGGGTTGCACCCACCATCTCCCAAGCTTGTATCCTTGTAAAACATCAAGATACACCTTTTCTGTTCACGTCAGACATTGTCAAACATAACTCGTCAAACATCAAAACACAACTCGAGTCAAGTCAACTCGAGTCTGGTCAACCAGGTCAACCTTGACCTAAGGTTGCACCAACAATCTCCCCTTTTTTGATGTTTGACAAAACCCATAATCAAACCCATAATCAAGTTAGGTTAACCCGATAACCTAACTTAGGTTTTCCAATGTTCTTCCCTTAACATTCTCTATTTTCCTCAAACCTACACTCTCCCCCTTTTTGACACACATCAAAAAGAGTGAATCAAGGTCAAGAGTTTCTTCCTAATGAAAGTCTCATACCTTTCATTGAAACTCTTAATTTCCCCCTTGATACTAAGGTTCAACAATTAACTTAGTGATAATCCTATATCACTCAAGTCTTTAGGAGTAAAAACTCCCCCTTGACTAATAGGTAAAACTCCCCCTAAAGATCAACTCCCCCTTGACCATTGCACCAACAATGTCTTGGAGAGTTTCAAACCTTTAGAACTCTAAAACACCACTTCCATAGCTGCAATTTCAGACAAACAGTCGAAATTCAGCAGGTTGGCACGCCCTGATCGGTCACCAGATTGATCAGGCTCCCTCTGGATCGGTCACAGTGACCGATCCACACAGACCTGGACCGATCAGGGAACCTCCTGATCGGTCCACAACCTCTGATTTCTGGTTTCTGATTTCTTCTCCCGAAATTCAGAAACCTCTAGAAAATCACAGAAAATTCAAAAAATTGTAAAATTTTGAGGATACACTCCTCATAACATATACTATCATGGAAAAATAGTTTTCTATGAAAATAAGTTCCATTTTCAAATCTTGATACAAAGTTCAAAAGTCTTTGAAATAGCTCAAAGTTAACTCATCTTTGTATCACTTTGCTCAATGATGAATGCTATCACTAGAAAAGCTTCATCAAAGTTTTTCAAATCAATTTTGAAATGATTTTAAACTATTTAATTTAGGACCACAATCTTTGGGCTAAATGTACATGACTTGTACATAAGCTTTTCCTATGATCCCCAATTTTGAATTAGGCTCATCTAGGTACAAGAACTATGCACCTTGTTCCTAACTCATCATCCTAATATCTCACACACATCTAAGGTGTATCAAATACATCCAAGTCAATTTTGATGTGAGATATGGGTTTAGGTTATCTTAGGCTAAGGTCATGCATTTTCTAAACAACAATTTGATCTCCATATCAAAGTGTGTTTTTAACCTTACATCAATTTCATTGATTATAAATGCAAGAAATGATGACATGACATAAAATGATATCATACATAAAAACATGTGCCAATGTCATGATGTCATGGCATAAAGTATGAAACTTAAATAAAGCATGACATATAAATAACCTAAGCATTATCATGACATTTCAAATGATCATAGATTAAATATGATGTCATGACATGGCATATGACAAACAATATATGGCAAATAACATGTCAAGGTATAGAAAGTACCTAATCCTAGCCTTAGTTGCCATTTTTGATAATTTCGATCATTTTGCCATAAATTCTATATTCCTAAGTGTAATAGACCTAAAATCATATCCTCAAGACTTTTAGATCACTATGTGCCAACTAGATTGACTCTAGAAAATTCCTCAATGTGGTTGGCACATTCTAATTATCTTAGGAATAATTTCATTTTCAAGGCTTGATTAGACCTTGAAAATTCCTAAAGTGCCACCTTTTGCCATGATTAGGTTAACTACCTATTCAAGTAAGGTTGGCACACCCTAACTAATCTAGCGTGATGAAATCACGCTCCTAGGAACCCAATACCTATTTGAGCTCATTGGGTTCACTAAATATTCACTAGGGATGACTTCCCTAGCAACCCTCCTAATGACCCTCCTAGGCTTTAAAGCCTTGGTCATTTGGGACTCATCAAGATCAACTCTAGGGGTGACTCCCCTTGTGACCAATTGGTGATGGTCTTCCTAGCCCTAGATTTTGTTCCATAATCAAATGGAACATTGTGATAAGTGGGCTTGACCACTTGGGACTTAGGTTTGTGACCCAAACCTTTCATGTCCTTGGACTTGGGTTTTTGACCCTTAGACCCTAGAGTTGACTTCTCTAAATTTTTAAGGGTCTTTTCTAAAGTGTCAAGTCTTGACCTCAAGACTTGATTCTCCTTTTCTAATACCTCAAGTTTTAATTTGTCATTGTTCTTTGAGGTACTCCTAGGCATATGTCTAGTTGATTTGGGATTTCTACCTAGGTTATCCTTAACCTTAGATGAGTTGATCCTAGGGTTGGCTTTCCTAGTGTTATCCTTATCTAAGCTCACATGTTTGGCACCTAAGCATGTGTATCGATTTCTATAATTATCATGCTTATCATTATTGTCAATTGCAATTAAACTACTAGCATGTGTCTTATTGCAAGAGTGAGACTTAAATGTTACCTTAGGGTTTGCCTTCGCTCCCCCTATTGACGTGCTCGGTCTCTTGTCCTTGTGAGGTTGCCTCCCCCTCGGACATTGACTCCTATAGTGTCCCCTTCGCTTGCATTGGAAGCACACCACGTGCTCCTTGCCCTTGCGTGTCGGGACTCCGGCTTTCTTGACCTTTGGCGCCGGTGGAGACTTTCTAATCCTCTTTGGACACTTACTCTTGTAGTGCCCAAATTCCCTACACTCAAAGCACATTATGTGTAATTTGCTAGAAATTAAAATGCTTGAGTTACCTAGGTTTGAGGATGGATGAAAGCTCTTTTCTTCATCCCTTCCGGAGGTAGACGCTTCTTCTTCTTCTTGCTCCGAACTTGAAGAAGAACTCTCCTCCTCTTCATCCTTAGATGTTGAGTAGTCCTCAACTTCTAATTCAACACTTCCATGATGTGAGCTACTTGGCTCACTTGACTCCTCTTCATGGCTTGAAGTGGAGTTCCCCTCATGAAACTTAGCCAAGTTGTTCCACAACTCCTTGGCATTGTTGTATCCACCTATCTTACATAGAATGTCATTAGGTAATGAGAATTCAAATACTTTCATTACCTCATCGTTGATTGTGGAATGGTGGATTTGTTCCCTTGTCCACTTCTTCTTCTCGAGTGGTTTTCCTTCCTTATCCATTGGAGGCTTGAAACCTAATTGAACACAACTCCAATTTTCAAGGTTAGTCATAAGAAAATACCTCATTCTTACCTTCCAATACGCGAAGTCGTCGCGGTCATAGAAGGGTGGAATGGTGATGTCTTCTCCGAGTTGATCCATCTCTAGCTTGTGCTCCCTCGGGTGTTAATCCGGCGAAGAGCGACCTCGCTCTGATACCACTTGTTAGGATCGATGGACGCGGCTAGAGAGGGGGGGTGTGAATAGCCGCCCCAAATTCTTCGCGTTTCTTCCTACGATTAGGGTTAGCGCAGCGGAAATAACTAAATAGAAACGCAAAAAGGAAAGATCAAACCTCAAACTCGAACTCGACGATGTAACGAGGTTCGGAGATGAAAATCCTACTCCTCGGCGTGTCCGTAAGGTGGACGAAGCCTATCAATCCGTCGGTGGATGAGTCCTCGGTGAACCGGCTAATAAATACTCCTTGTGGGTGGAGAAACCTCACCACAATAGCTTGCAACAGCAATATGGAAATACAAAGAAGAGCAAGAACAAAATACACAATGAATGTACAAATACTCGCTTGCCTTCTCGTCGACTGAAGTCCCGGATGAAGCACCAACTTCACGGACGAATGCCAACAAGCAACTCAGTCGAAGAAGCTCACACGAAGCTTCGGAGCTCAGCAAAGCTCGATCACAGTCAGGAGTAGGAAGAAGAAGAGAGAGCAGTAACCACACTGTAGAAGCCCTCAGCCTCTTTTATACCTGCATCCACCTACGAAGAAGAAACCAGAAGACAGCAGAAGACAGACCGCCAGCGGATAGTTACAGACCGATCGGTAAGCTCGATCGGTCCAGGCACCTCGATCGGTCCCGGGACCGATCGATATATGTCCCTTCTTTTCTCCCGAACTTCTTGCCTTCGATCGTTGTTTCTTGATCGGTAAGCCCATAGAACCATGATGCCTACTGTTTGTTCTCGATCGGTCACCAGACCGATCCAGATACCTAGTATATCACTAGATCGATCCACTGATCGATCCAGAGCTTGGTTTTTGCCCAAACCAAGTCCCAAACCTTCCAAACCAACATCCAGTCAACCTTGACCTGTTGGTACATCATGCTTAGCATCCGGTCACTCCTTGACCTGCTAAGACTCCCCACCAAGTGTCCGGTCAATCCCTTTGACCCACTTGGACTTTTCTCTTCGTGTCAAGTATCCGGTCACTCCCTTGACCTACTTGACCTTCTCAACACCAGATGTCCGATCACCCTTGATCCATTTGGATTTTCCCTTGCCCGGCTTCACTCACCAGGACTTTCACCTAGCTTCACTCACTAGGGTTTTCACCTGGCTTCACTCACCAGGATTTCCAATCTGCCCGGCTTCACTCACCAGGACTTTCCAACTGCCTGGCTTCACTCACCAGGACTTTCCCACTGCCTGGCTTCACTCACCAGGACTTTCACCTAGCTTCACTCACTAGGGTTTTCACCTGATCGGTCTCCAGACTGATCCAAGTTTAGAGCTCCCAGCCCTAAATCCTACCTGGTCCTGAGAACGAGCAACCGAGCCCTCTTTGACCTAGTCAAAGCTACCGAGCTACCGAGCTACCGGGCTACCGAGCTAACGAGCTACCGAGCTACCGAGCTACCGAGCTCTCTTCGACTTCGTCCGGAGAGCGAGCTACCGAGCCCTCTCCGACTTAGTCAAAGCTACCGAGCTACCGAGCTACCGGGCTACCGAGCTAACGAGCTACCGAGCTACCGAACTCTCTCCGACTTCGTCCGGAGAGCGAGCTACCGAGCCCTCTCTGACTCCATCTGGTCCAGAGAACGAGCTACCGAGTCCTCTCTGACCTAGTCCGGAGAGTGAGCTGCCAAGCTACCGAGCTACCGAGCTACCGGGCTACCGGGCTACCGGGCTACCGAGCTACCGAGCTACCGAGCCCTCTCTGACTTCCCATGCCAAGCTTCCATACTTGGACTTCTCCCGTGCCAAGCTCCCTGCTTGGACTTTTCCGTGCCAAGTTTCCTTACTTGGACTTTTCTCGTGCCAAGCTTCCATACTTGGACTTTTCACCAGACCAAACTCCCTGCTTGGACTTTTCCCATGCCAAGCTCCCTGCTTGGACTTTCCGAGTCAGGTCAACTCACCTCGGGTCAACCAGGTCAACCTTGACCACGGGTTGCACCCACAATCTCCTAAGTTTGTATCCTTGTAAAACATCAAGATACAACTTTTCTGTTCACGTTAGACATTGTCAAACATAACTCGTCAAACATCAAAACACAACTCGAGTCTGGTCAACCAGGTCAACCTTGACCTAAGGTTGCACCAACAATGAAGACACATGAGATAGTTCTTTGTAAATTTTAACAATTAACGACAAATTCTTTAACTTGAAAATGTTTAAATATCACTTATTTTATGCCAAAAAATAGTTAGACAGATCAGGCAATAGTATACATAATCCATAGGAGGGAAAAAATAAAAGTTTGGCGAACAAAAAAGCATTTTCAATCAAATAAATCTCCAACAAAAAATAATATTATATCCTTTAGCATCTCAAAATTCACCACTACCATAAAAAGGCAAAACTACCTAGAAAACCTCTTCTCTCTTTGAAGTTGGGAGAGGTTCCAGACCAGTGCTCAAGAATTGCTGAATTTAGATGTTAAACATGGTTCAAGTTTATCTTACTTTCCTAAAAGATTAATAAATTTTGATGATTGCCTAAAGTATACTACTCAAACAATGTAACAACATTCTCATCTCTCAATCAAAAAGTATGGTTATAGATAACATATATGCACACATACTTCCAGATTTTAGCATTCTTGGAATTCCCTAGATATAGTTTCAACATGCTACTATCCTACAATAAAAAATGTCATAGTTTCAACAACCCTTATAAGGGCAGGGGAAACATAAAAAGACAATGCAATAATTTACAGTGATAGTTACAGCTCACGGAATTAAACTCTAATAGCATACTCAGATGGTAGAAAAAGTTTCCGAGCAAGCAAAAAAAATAAACACAAACAAATTATTTCTAGGCTGTGGAAAATCTCTGATACCTGGTGATCAATTTTGAATACATATATGGTCCTCCTGATCACTTCCTCTCGCTGCGCCAAACTCGTCCCACTATTCATTCAACGTTTCTCCTGGTCATATCCATTCTTCTTCTTGTCATGAACCACTTAAATCCGTAACTAAGGCAATCAAAGAAAGGGATCCAAATAAAAGACGGAACCCTTACCCATCTCCCTCTATTCCCAACAGAGACACTATTGGCCATCCCATCACTTACCACAAATCGATTCCCAAAAAACCCTCTCTAGTAGTAAAGGATCTGCTTGCCATCCTACCAAGGGACGGAGGTACGAATTCCTTTGCCATCAAGTTCAACTTCGAGAGCAGCTCCGCCAAATCTCGCATGTCCTTCTTAAACCATTCACTCTCCAACCTCACAGGCGCGGAATCAGAGAGCCCGCCTTTGGCATGTGGCTGGGCGAGCTACAGTGACTTCACAAGGAAGGAGCCTGGGGTGGGGTGGTCGTAGATGGGACGGAGGGTGGAGAAACCAACGAAGGAGGAAGTCACTAGATCCTTGGGTCTGTGAAAATCCGGTGATTTTCCTACCAGAGTTAGATCGACGTCGTTCAATCTATCAATGATGTCCATGATACCGAT
The DNA here is from genome assembly GCF_018446385.1 of Zingiber officinale. Classification (NCBI taxonomy): domain Eukaryota; kingdom Viridiplantae; phylum Streptophyta; class Magnoliopsida; order Zingiberales; family Zingiberaceae; genus Zingiber; species Zingiber officinale. The sequence continues at coordinate 17,300,669 of NC_056004.1, forward strand.
TCATGAGGCCTAAGAAAGAAGGCTCCCTTTGCTCCCTTTTCTTAACTACTTCGCCGCTTATGTTGCAGATATGGCATGCCCTATATAATAGAAGGGAGAGAAAGTAGCTGGTGACCTAAATAGTAAGCTCACCAGAATATGGAGTGGCGATGCGAGGAAGGGGAAGCAATTTTGGTTGGTGACAGAGGAAGGGAAGCCTCACCCTTTGCTCCCTTTGCTCAACTACTTCATCCCTTTCTATATATCACAAATTTGAAACTTTTCCTTTTGATCATAAAATCATGTTTTAGAAGTGAACATGAGATACAACAAACAAAGAAAATAGTTTTTAAAAAGGAAAAGGATACAAACATGAGGAAGATGAATATCACAGAAAATGGGAAAGGAAATGTCGCTAGGCTTTGGTAGAGTACCGTTCGACGACGAGGAGTTCGGAGGAGAGGTTCATGGAGAGGGGTTTGTCAGAGAGGAGTTGGACGCAGAGGGCGTGAAATGAGGTTTGCATGAGAGGGGTTCGGGAGGAGATCGAAGACATGTGAGAGGGGTTCAATCGGGAGGTATTCGGGAGATTGATGGGTGCCGACTGAAACCTAGGGTTTTTCTACTCCTTAGTTGATCTAATGGTTCATATCATCCTAGATTTAGATGAGAATTTAACAATAGACAATGTTTTTTTTAAAAATTATTGTCGTAGACACTAAAAAAATGCTAATAGATAACACTTTTCAAAAAACGTTGTCTTTCACCTACAAAAATTAGTAATAGATGACGGTTTTTAAAAAAATGATGTCTATTAGTAAGAAAATAAAGAGATAGACAACGTTTTTCACTAAAAGCATTGTAAAAAAAAAAAGACAATGCATTTAAAAAAATTATTTTCTTTTAAGTGTTGTAGAATCCCAATTTTCCTGTAGTGCAATTAAGACAGATTAATTTTTATTCTCTTGATCATTTTAGGGTTAGGGATTAATCGTTTATCTTTTGTCTTGTTCTTACTGAACTCTTACCCTCTTCCTTTGACATTTATCAAAAAAATATGCAAGTAAGTATGCTAAAGTATTGAAATACACAAGTAAACAAAAATGCAAGTTTATTGTAGGGAGAAACTTAGTACTAAAAAAAATTCTCAATTTTTTTTTCAAAATTTATAACAGGTTTTAAAAGTTGACTTTTGCAAAATAATTTCAAATTTTAAGGTTTTAAAGTAACTTTAAAATGATTTCAAACTAATTTTTCAAAATATTTAAAGAGTGGGTTGCAAAGTACTTTTCAAAACAATTTCCAAAATAAGTTTTTTCAACCATTTCAAAAAAGATTTCTAAGAATTCTAAAGATTTGCAATATTTTGAATATGGATTGTGCAGCTAAATTTTGCAAACTAGATATCAAAATGACTTTTCAAAATATTTTTAAAAGTACTTTCAAAAATTTCTCCAAGCAAAATAATAGTTTTGGAAGTATTCACTTTGCAAAAATAATTTTAAAAATTTTTCAAAGTGAAAAAGATAATCGTTGAATAAAACTTTTCAAAAGAAATTTTAAAATGTTTTCCTAAAATATCCTTTAAAATATTTTGCAACTTACATTTTGCAAAGCAGATAGTTTAAAAAAGAATTTTTGCAAAGCAGGTACCTTAAAAATCATTTTGAACGTAATTAGGAAAGGAAATAAGTAATTTGGAAAATTATTTTCAATTATCCTCCCCCTGAACCTGATAAAAAAAACATCTAAGAATTTGACCTTAAATGTCTAACTATTAGTTATTAACTAACTATCAAAAGATAGCAGTGTTCACTGGGTTAGCTAAGTTAAGTAAATGTATTCAGGTAGTATTTGACTAAAATAGATTACTTAACTTGATTACTATAATTTTAGTATTTTCACCTAGATTTGTGTTGATGCATTGATATAAGCATCTTAAATCCAGACAATTTGCCTATCCATCTCACGCTGTTCTAAGTTTTTGAATACACAATCAAGGTAGACCTAGTGTGTTTGTGAGATGCTCGATTCCTAAATTTATAGGAACATGCTTTCTATGGATTTGATCTAGACTAAGGCCAAAATTAATTTTGAAATTCTAAGAAAATGAAAACTTTTAGAAAATATAAGGAAAGAATTTTCCCTAGAATTTGTAAACCATTTGAAAAATTATTTAAAATTAGCAGTCCTAGTCTATCGTGCACATTCTCAATCACCTACGTAGATTACTGAATTCAGATTCTGATAATGGTTTAGTGAAAATATCTGCTAAATTTGACTTGGACTCAACATAGTTGACTTCAATGTCTTCTCTGACGACGTGATCTCTAATAAAGTGATGTTTAATTTCAATATGTTTAGTTCTTGAATGATGTACTGAATTTTTGGTTAAGTTGATTGAACTAATATTATCAATATAGATTTTTACATTTTTATATTCTAGGTTAAAATTATTTAATGTGAGCATCATCCATAACAGTTGTGCTACACACTCACCCATTTTTATGTACTCTGTTTCAGTAGTAGATAAAGCAACACAGTATTATTTTCTACTAAACTAGCTGATAAGTGATGGTCCAAGTAATTAACATCCACCACTTGTACTTTTATGATTTAGTTTACAACCGACATAATCTGAGTCAGAGTAACCTATTAGTTTAAAACTAGGTGTTCTAGGGTACTAAATTTCTACATTTAGTGTGCCTTTCAAATATCTAAAAATTCTTTTTATGTTAGTTAGATGATATTCTTTAGCACATATTTGATATATAGCACATATATAACTACAAATAAAATATTAGGTCGACTTGCAGTTAAGTATAAAAAGATGCCTATGACACTCTTATAATATTTTAGATCTACGGATTTTTCATTTGGATCACTATCTAAGGTTGTGTTAGTTGCCATTAGTATTTTTATTTCTTTGGTATTTTTCATTCTAAAATTTTAAATTATTCCTTTATGTATTTTTATTGGTAAACATAATTTCCTTCATTAGTTTGTTTAATTTATAATTCTAAGAAATAGGTTAATTTACCTACTAAGCTTATTTCAAATTCTAGTTCCATTAAGGTTATAAATTTTTGTAAAATTCTGAGTTGGTTGAACAAAAAATTATGTCATCTACATATACTTGGGCTATGAAAATGTTTTAGTTGAGTGATTTTACAAATAAAGTTGAATTAATTTGACCTTGGTTGAATCCTTTGGAAATTAGAAAGGAGGTTAATCTTTTATATCATGCCCTAAGTGTTTATTTGAAACCATATAAGGCTTTCTTTGATTTGAACACATGATCAGGATGATCTAAACTCTCAAATCTAGGTGGTTGACCTACATACACCTCTTCTTTAATTAGCCCATTTAGGAAAGTGGATTTAACATCCATTTGATAAAGTTTAAATCCTTTATGGGTTGCATAGCTCAGTAGCATTCTAATAGACTCAAGTCTGGCTACTGAAGCATATGTTTCATTGTAGTTAAGTCCCTCTACTTGACTAAACTTTTTGGCAACTAGTCTGACTTTGTTTCTCATAATTTTTTCATTTTCACTTAGTTTATTTTTAAATACCCACTTTATTTCTATTACCTTTTTATTTTCAGGTAGTGGTACTAAGTCTCAGGCTTCATTTCTTTCAAATTGGGTCAGTTCTCCTGCATGACTATAATCCAGTCTGGGCCAAGTAGAAATTCTTCTATTATTTTGAGTTTAATTTTAGAGATTAAAGATATTTTACTTAGGTTTATGAAGAATGATCTAGTCGGAACTCTTAGGTCTGGGTCACTTATAATTTGTTTAACTGGGTGCTTTGAACTGACTCTTATTATTCTAGATTCAGCTTATGTCCAACAATCCTCCCCTCAAACGAATGACCACTATTATTCCCATGGTCTGGATCTCTTCGTAAGTATCCGGTCATTCTTGACTTGCTCTGGGCCTCCCCTCAAGCATCTGTATTCGGTCAGGAGTGACCGGATACTTGCGGGGATGCCCGGAGCAGGTCAAGAGTAACCGAATATCATTTATTGGGTTTAAAAGAATTTAGATATCTCCATAATAGTATGATATTGTCCATTTTAAGTCTAAGCCCTTCTGATTTTTATTTTTAACCTCTATCCAAAAGGTTTCATATAAATGAAGATATTTTTATCCATTTTAAACCTATGTTCTTTTCTATGTCTTATTAATGTGAGACTTTAAAATCTAACAACCTCATAATTGCTAAGTCATTCTTAAGATGCCACGTGTCTGAGAATATTGTCCCAACATTTCCAGGATGACACACATCTGGGAATATTTGTCGTTACTGCTAGTGAGTTCATACAGAAGGTAAATCTATTTCAAGGGTAGAGAAAGTAACATTAGTACAGAGTGACCTTAAAGAAGATGATATATAGCTCGCCTGGAAAGGAAAATGTTAGCTACTGAGGTAAAGTAAAATTGTTGCCTGGGGCAGACTGAGACAACGTCTGATGATAAGGTAGAGTCTGAGATTGAGATGGAGTCTGACACCGAGATGGAATTTGAGATTTGTTGGTTGCTACTCGGAAAACCTAGAGGTTCCACTGTACAAAAATTTTGTACAAAGGTCTGAACCTTTTCCTAGCTACCATGTGTTCTTTTAAATTAAATTTTGGATCGCCTGCGGAACTTAACACGTTTGATCCAAATCACCTAAGTTATTAATTCCATTAAATATTAATTTCCATAATTAGTTCCCAGTACTGACGTGGCGAGGCACATGACCTTCTTGGATATGGGAACAACCACCACCGACTAGACAAAACCTTTTATGGAAAGCTAATATTTAATTTCCTAAAATAACTTTACGTCAACCAAAAAGAACAATCAAATCACAAGGAAAAGAAAAATAAAAGAACACAACTTCGAAAAACATATTCGAAATACTAGAATCGTAAGCCTCTTGTATTTGGTATTATTTCCAAAAATAACTAGTATGATGCGGAAAGAAAAATTACTAGTTATACCTTTTAGAAAGACCTCTTGATCTTCTACCGTATTCCTCTTCTAACCTCGGACGTTGTGTGGGCAACGATCTTCCGAGATGAGAACCACCAAGCACCTTCTTCTTCCTTGCAAATTTCGGCCATCAAAACTTCTTCTAGGATGAAGAGGTTCGGCCACCACCACCATGCTCCAAGGGATGCTAGAAAAGAGGCTTCTTTTCTCTCCTTCTTCTCCTTCTTAGTTCTGGCCACCAAAGCTATCTCCACCATGAGAAAATTTCGGCCACACAAAGGAGAGGAGAGGAAAGAAAGGGCCGGCCACACCCAAGGAAGAAAAGAGGGAGAAAAATAATAGAGTTGTTCACCATGAAGCCTCCTCTACCCCCTCTTTTATAATCCTTGGTCTTGGCAAATAAGGACATTTAAATAAAAATTTCCTTAATTCCTTTGCCATGAAAAAGAAAAATTATTTTAATTAAAACAATTTTCTTTTTTTAATTGCAATGGCCGGCCACCACTTTCCCCAAAACAAGGAGAGTTTTAATTAAAACAAAAATTAAAACTTCCTAATTTGTTTCTAGAAATTTATAAAAATTTCTCCAATAATTTTCATCCCTTCATGATTGGTTAATAAAAATAAATTTTATAAATTAAAATATTTCTTTTAAACATGTGGATAATTTCCAAAAAGGAAAGTTATCTCTAAAAATTAAAATCTCCTTTCAATCTACAAACAAGGAAAGATATTAAATCTTTTCTTAATCTTTTGTAGAAACTAATAAAAGAGAATTTTTAATTTTTAAACTTTCTTTTAAATCATGAATATAATTAAAAGAAAAGTTTTTACCAAAATTAAAATCAACCTTTTAATCTACAAATAAGGAAAGAGATTTTAACTCTTCTCTTAATCTTTTGTAGAATCTTATAAAAGGAAGGATTTAAATTTTTAAACTCTCTTTTAAATTATATTATCCACATAAGAAAAAATTTTAAAATTAAAATTCCTTTTTATTTTAATAGGGCCGCCACATGAATTCACCCATGAACATACCCATGGCCGGCCCTAGCTTGGTCTCCAAGCTAGCTTGACCGGCCCCTATAGGATGGGTAAGAAGGTGGGTATAGGTGGGTATAGTACTCTATAATTAAGAGGCTACGATAGAGACCGAGAGGAGGAATTGGTTTTGGTCTCCCGATAAAATTAAGCATCCCGTGCTCGCCCCGAACACACAACTTAATTTTATCAATAATAATTCATTCCACTAGAGAACTATTATTGAACTACCGCACCAATCCCAAATTACATTTTGGGCTCCTTCTTATCATGAGTGCGTTAGTCTCCCTGTGTTTAAGATATCGAATGTCCACTAATTAAGTGAGTTACTGACAACTCATTTAATTAATATCTTAGTCCAAGAGTAGTACCACTCAACCTTATCATCATGTCGGACTAGGTCCACTCCGGGTTTAACATGACAATCCTTATGAGCTCCTCTTGAGGACATTATCAACCTAGTATCTCTAGGACACAGTTTCCTTCTATAATCAACAACACACACTATAAGTGATACCATTTCCCAACTTATCGGGCTTATTGATTCATCGAACTAAATTTCACCCATTGATAAATTAAAGAAATAAATATCAAATATATGTGCTTGTTATTATATTAGGATTAAGAGCACACACTTCCATAATAACCGAGGTCTTTGTTTCTTTATAAAATCAGTATAAAAGAAACGACCTCAAATGGTCCTACTCAATACACTCTAAGTGTACTAGTGTAATTATACAGTCAAGATAAACTGATACCTAATTACACTACGACCTTCTAATGGTTTGTTCCTTTCCATTTTGGTCGTGAGCTACTGTTTATAATTTATAAGGTACTGATAACATGATCTTCTGTGTGTGACACCACACACCATGTTATCTACAATATAAATTAATTGAACAACTACATTTATCATAAATGTAGACATTTGACCAATGTGATTCTTATTTCTAGATAAATGTTTTATACCAAAAGCTAGGCTTTTAGTATACATTCTAACAATCTCCCACTTATACTAAAAGACTAAGCTGCCATATTTGCTGCCATACATCTGATTCTCATGCCTTTCAAAAAGCTCTTGCCTTAAGGACCTTAGGTTATCATCTGATGCAATCTAGGCGGCAACAACTTCTCCTCGTTTATACGATTTCTCGTATTGGGTGGTACTTGCGCTCTATTGTGTTTACTTGCCTTATAGACTTATGGTTTCTTCGAGTTTGCTACTGCACCAATATTATTACAATAAATTGTAATAATCTTTGGACAAACCAGAAATCATATCTAAGTCTATCTTGAGGTTATTGAGGCATTCAGCTTTTATGGCTACCTCAGAGGCTTGCCATATACTCAGCTTCTATGGTGGAGTCCAGAAAAACACCTATGCTTATCACTCTTCCATAGTTATGACTTTTCCTCCTAAAGTAAACACAAAACCCCGAGGTCGACTTATTATTGTCTCTATCCGATTGGAAGTCAAAATCCATGCAACCCACAAGGACTAAATTAACTGCCTTGTAAGCTAGCATATAATCTCTAGTGCCTCTAAGGTACTACAATATATGCTTTACTGTAGTCCACTATCCTTGCCCAGGGTTTCTATGATATCTGCTAACTATGCTCTTGGCAAAACAGATTTCTGATCTCGTGCATAGCATACATTAGGTTGTCTAACTGCCGAAGCATAAAGAACTGCCTACATGTCCTTAATCTCCTTTGATGTCATCGGAGACATCTCTTTAGATAAAGACACTCCATGCTTAAAAGGTAAGAAACCTTTCGAGGAGTTTTGCATGCTTAAAACGAGCAATGATTTTCCGATGTATCAAGCTTGGGATAAGTAAAATATATTTTTTCTTTCGATCCCTTATCACTTTGATCTCAAAAATATATACATTCTCCCAAGTCCTTTATATCGAATTATTTGGACAACCATACCCTTACTTCTGACAACATTTTGATATTGTTTCCAACTACCAAAAATGTTATCTACGTATAGTACAAGAAATACCACCACGTTTCCATCACACCTTTTGTATACACGAGACTTATCCGTTTACTCAATAAATCCATAGGTCTGGATTACTTTGATAAACCGGATGTTCCAAGACCTTGAAGCTTTGCCTCAGTCCATAGACTGATTGAGCTTGCACACAAGATGCTCTTAGCCCTTTGCAATGAACCCTTCTGGTTGCTTTATATGGATGCTTTCATCAAGACTTCCATTAAGGAATGCTGTCTTGACATCCACTTGCCAAATAGATAAAAGAATCCGGATAGACTTAAACATGGCTACCAGTGAAAAAGTTTCCTTTTCATCAAGCCTTGCTTTGAAAGTTACTACCTTCCTTTCTATCCCTTTTTTCCTATTATAGACCTTTTTACACCCAAAGGCTTTTACACCATTTGGTGGTTCTACAAGCTTCCAGATTTTATTAGAATACATATATTCTAATTCTGTTATTCATTACTCTTTGCCAAGATGTTGCATCTTTATCTTGGAGTGTTTCGTCATATGTCCGGAGATCAGGTTCATGTCCTCCAGGGATCGAGTCCAAAAAACTCTCCCAAAACTTGAATCTTTTTAGGTTGCCTAACAACCCTCCCACTATGACAAGACACTTTCTGCAATTGTGTATCATTTGTGATACGTGTTGCAGTTTCCTTGTGGTATCTCATCTTGTACAGTTGGTACTAGATTAGACATGCCTTTTATTATTTCCTTAAGAATAAATTTTCTTATGGGCACATGGTTTATTACATAGTCCTTTTCTAAAAATCGGTCATTGATACTAACAATGACCTTCTGATTTTTAAGACTATAAACCTACTTTCATTTTACTAGGATAACCCACAAACAAGTGAATTCCTGTCCAACAGAGTACAGAGTGACCTTCTGTAACATTAGTACAGAGTGACCTTAAAGAAGATGATATATAGCTCGCCTGGAAAGGAAAATGTTAGCTACTGAGGTAAAGTGAAATTGTTGCCTGGGGCAGACTGAGACAACGTCTGATGATAAGGTAGAGTCTGAGATTGAGATGGAGTCTGACACCGAGATGGAATTTGAGATTGAGATGGAGTTTGAGACTGAGACAACATTTGAATCCAAGATTGAGACAGAACTTGACACCGAGATGGAATCCGAGACTGATATGGAGTATGAGACTGAGACGACATCTGACGCAGAGATGGAATCTGAGATTGAGATGGAGTCTGAGATCAAGATGGAGCCAGAGATCGAGATGAAATCCGAGACTGAAATGACGTCTGGGATTGGTTCCTTGGTCGGACCTAATGTCAGAGAGGAGCATAGTGGACCTTATTATATTTGAGCTAAGTTGATTGCTTTTTGGATTAAGTCTCATCCATTTTGACTTTGATGGATAAATCAGCCTAGAATATTGACCCAAAGGATACCTAGATGCTGAAAAGAGATATCCGCATCACAATTCTCTATCTAAAACAAATGGAAGAGAAGATTATATTAATATGGTCTAGTCTCTTTATAATAATTTCATACATTTATCTTAATATTGTTGATCCCGTATGAAAACAGAGAAGACAACTCGCTAGAGATGTGACTCTGCGGTTGAACGTGTGAAGACTCTGTCCGCCTTGTAAAACCAAGAACGTCAGTGTCGGGCCAAGGAAGAGGTCCCCGGCGTTAGTCCTCCGACGCTCAAGTTAGTCATCGACAATAGTGAAGCGTAAAGATAACTGTAGCAACAAGAGCGTAATCACAAATAACGCATACCTACTCCGGTATATGGACCTCCCTTTATATAGTGGCCCTATAGTGTACGTTCATGCTTCTCAAAACGTGTATACGTTTCCCAATTGTCTTATAAAAGGATAAGTCAGGAAAGTGTCATTGACACCTTTCCTTATAGGGCGTGCAAATTATTAACATGACAGTGGAAGCTTCAGTCGTACGATTTGTCTGTTGACAATCCCCTGCTGTCAGCAGCACTAACTCCCAGAAGGATATGATAGGCTAAGCAAGGGGTTCCATTGTTTGGTCGAGCGGAGGAGCCGCTCGGCCGGGATCCCCGCCTGATTGCTCTAGGTTATTCTTCTCCACGATCGCTTAGTTGGTAGGTTGTTCCTCATACGGTCGAACGGGTGGTCCGGTCGGACTAGCCCTTATAGGGTCACCACAGTTACGAATATCTGTTCTCCTCTCTTTAGTCGTCTGACAATCGGGTCGCTGTCTAGCGCCCGGCCGGACTAACGATTTGGTCGAATGAGCCTCTAAGCGGCACCATAATACTAGGCCCTCCTTTCGCTGAGTGGGCGACCATACCCGATTGGGCCCGATCGATCGGCCCGTTGCCACCTACTCGGCCAATTCTGGTGACATGGCTATGTCTTTGACCGTCTTGATTTTGACTCTACGTCGACTGTTTTTTTCACCTTTGACTCGTCCTTGATGGACACCTTTTTCCACCGCATTAATTGTCATGATGAGTCAGAATATGATACACGAATCTCAAATTTCTACAAGAAGCTCCTGCTTCTGCATTTGAGATATGCATTTATATTTTCAATCATATATACATGATACACTCGACTGATATCTTCTGTAATATGACTACATATCCACCTTTCAGAACAAAAACTTCCACCAATCCCACAGTAGATGAAAAATCGACGCACAAAGAAAAGAATTTAACTGACAAATGGACTGGCAGAGAGAATAAGGTGAAACTCAACTATGCACTCGATCAACTCAAAGATTGTTCTATCATCAAATGTGTACTGACGCTACTGAACCTCTCCCTTGAATACTGCCTCGATGCCTTCCTCCAATCTGTGCCTGCTTTCATCATTGTAGCAAACTCGTCGTAGCTTATTTTCCCATCCTGAGTTCAAGAAAGCAAAGTTGAGCGTACTTGAGAACTTAACCGTGTCTCTTATATTCTTGAATTTTCTTCCATATTAAGTTCAATTTTGTGCTTGTATATTCTCTCTCTATATCAGTTTTTTTTTTTTTCATATCTACAGCATGAAAATAAAACGATAAATGAGATGAAGTAACTGACCTTGTCTGTGTCCACATCATGAATTATGGCGTTAATGACTTCCTCATGATTAGGACCTAAGTCATCAGCCAAGCAATTTTTGAGCTCTTCAATTTCTATGTATCCGCTGTTATTCTGATCGAAGTATTGGAAGGCCTTGTGCAGGTGTTCATCATTTCCAATCTTCCTCAGGTGGATCGACACAGCGACAAATTCTCCATATTCCAAGGTTCCGTCTCCATCAGCATCGGCCTGCCATGGAGATATGGTACGAAGTTTCAATTCCCAGCAAAAGAACCTGCTTATAATCTCAAACTAATCCAGTATCATCATTCTAGATGTTTAATTAGTGTACTCACAGCTTCCATTAGTATCTTAATGTCTGCATCGGGAATCTGGTGTCCAAACTCATGCAAACCATGTTGTAACTCTTCAATGGTTATGTGCCCTTTTTCATTTATATCCATCTTGTTAAATGTAGCCTTTATGTCAGCAACGTCATCTACAGATAAATGCTCAGCTACTACCTAAAACAAAGATGGGCTTGAAATGTTTCAACATTAAATTAAGCAGAGTGAAAAAGAAACACTATAGCAAAACATTGTAATGTGCTATAAAGATAGTTATAGAGATAAGACACTATATAAAAAGTTTTAAGATTGAAAAAAAGGCTCTATCATGTAACATGGCAAGTTCTTACCCTTAGTGCTTTCTTCTTCAGTTTGTTCATAAGTGAAAATTGTTGGAGCCTTGCACGAACCGTATCACCAAGGTCAACTGTGGGAGCCTTCTTGGCATTTTGCAGCCAAGGATGTTCTTCAATATAAACAGAATGGCAACTTTTTGAGTGGAGAAAACTTTTGAAATATTAGTTAATTAAGAAAATAGAATTCAGCTCATGAAATCTTATATCAAGTGATAAGAGAAGATTATCAGTGCTGTGTTCAATTTTTCACATTGGTTCTTTTAAAGTTAACTAGAAAGGATCGGGAATGTGCAATATACAATTCAGTTTCTTGTTTGACATAAAAAACCTTGATTACTTCTCATTTTTTATCAGAAGTATCAAAACTCAACTCAGTGTTGTTGATACTTGCAAGTGTTTTTTCAGTTTTCTGGGTTAAAAAATCATCGATATTGACAGATGATCAGAAACTTGTGTTCTATACGAAGTAATACACTCTTGATTTAACAAAAAAAAATTGTAAATAAAAAATCATGGTGTAATAGGCAGCATCAATTTCTAGATTCAACGCATGGTGTAAGATTCTTCACAGTTTTTTGACAGAATCAACATTCTATACTTAAAAAGAAAAACATCAGTTGAAAATTGCCACTTGACCATGAAAAACAGGAAGAGATTTGAAGGTTTACCGAGCACCTCTTTAGCAGTAGCACGTTTTTTCAGATCTGGATCTAACATCCTCTTGACAAGGTCTTTGGCAGAATCACAAACTTTTGGCCATGGGTCTCTTTTAAACTCAACAACTGAATTAACAATTTCTTGTGCAATGCCTTGTTCCGTTTCTGAAGCAGTGAGTTTAGATACACAATAGATACTCTTGGGAATATCAGACGTCCACAAACTACATAGCTACTTTTCTTATTGAACATAATTCTTTAATGATATGTAAAATGTGCAGCTTCAATGGATACACTTGGAAAATGCACCAAGAAACAAGAAATATGTTTCTTGTTTTTTCCCTCTTTCAGCTTGCAAGTAAAGAAGTTACCTGCCCAAAATGGTGGAACACCACAAAGCAGGATGTATAGGATAACTCCTGCACTCCAAACATCTACTTCTGGGCCATAGTTTCTCTTCAAAACTTCTGGAGCCATGTAATAAGGGCTGCCAACTATCTCATTAAAGCGCTCGCCTGCATAGTGGAAAGTAAGAACTATAAAGATACCTATGGATGTCTATCGCATTATTAGCCAATAAAACTAGGAAGAATCTTTACAAACTTGTTGGAAGTCAAAGACTTCTTTGTTTTTGTGTTTTCATACGAAAACTTACCTGGTTTAAAGAAAATTGACAGCCCAAAATCAATTGCCTTCAGAGGAGCATTTTCCTTTTTGTTTGCAAACAAGAAATTTTCAGGCTTAAGATCTCGATGTATCACCCCATGATTGTGGCAGTTCTGTCATGAAATTGATCGAATAAATCATCGTCAAAGCATAATCAAACAAAGTCCCAATTCAAGCACCAATAAATTCGTTCCAGCTGCAAGACGATTATGAATCAAATTCCGGAGAAGGTATCACCTGCACGACTTCGACGATGGTTTGGAGGACCATGGCGGCTGCCCGTTCTGTGTAGTGTCCTCTGTCCACGATCCTATCGAACAGCTCCCCACCCTCGCAGAGCTCCATGACGAGGTGGACCGAATGGTCGTCCTCGTAGGTGTCCTTCAGGCTGACGATGTTAGGGTGCGCGGGTAAATGGCGCATGATGGCCACCTCCCGCCTCACATCCTCGATGTCCACGATGGTCAGCAGCTTCTTCTTGGAGATCGACTTGCAGGCGAATGTCTCGCCCGTGGCCTTGTCGGTGCAAAGATAGGTGACCCCGAACTCTCCGCGGCCGAGCTCCACGCCGAGCTCGTACCGCTTCTCGATGTTTCGGCCGGTGGGATTCTTGAGGACGACGATATTCGGTGGGGCGCCGGAGTAGCGCTTCTTCTCCTCCTTCTTCTTCTTCTTGTGGTCAATGGGGGAGGCACAGCAATTCCCCATTGAAATTCGCGCTCAAGGTCGGATCTTTTTGCCGCGGAGAGATTGAATTCTGATGGAAATCGCGACAAGCTGAGATCAAGTTTCCACGGCGAAAACTAAGAACAATGCTATCGAGTTTAAACACGTTCAAGAAGATCTAACAACAGATTATTGGAACGGGAACTCCTTATCAAATTACATAATTGAAACCTCAAAATTGAAGAGCAATAAAAAAAAACGATGGAGACTGAAAGGTTTGATTATTTATTTTTTTTCCAAAAAATAAATAAAAACGAAGAAAAAACATAGAACACCTGTTGGGAGAAGAGCCGCCTAGATTGTCATCCTCCTGTCAATTTATCTGCTGGATGATTTCCTAGTCCTACTTTTAGAATCAAGATCGGAATTTTTGGAAGAAGGGCACGAACCAGGACAGTCCTAGATGAAATTTGAATCAATCAATCAATCTTTAAGGTGGGAAGAATTGGAGATGACAAAGAGTAGATTTATTCAATTCAATGCACGTGTATTGAATGACATGAAATAAATTATTAAACACATGATTGATGATTGATAGCGTGAAAAGAGTTCCATCGAACAACATCCAGATGTTGGAATTAATTGTCAGGCGTTGAACATCATCCAGATTTGGGTTGAAATCTTTCAAGATTCTGGTAGTTAATAACTCCTCGCGCCTATATTTCTCGAAGAAGGTTGTGTCGAATGAGATTCTTTACTGGGTCGGGCCTTGGCTGCAATCTCAGGTTATTTGCTGCTGCTTCGCTGATTTGCAGATTGTCATAAATCCCAACCAAACCAAGCTCAAGTCGAGCCCAGTGCATGGGCATGGAACCAAAAGCCACGCAGGGCGTGTTGTCTCCATCAATATTGCTTCTCTGCGTCCAATCCAATCCCCAATCTGACACGACTACCACGGGCCTGACGTTGAGAAGCCGTGGCAGGTGCTCCAGGCGCAGCAAATGAAAGCCTCCCCAGCTGTTGCATGTGGCTGCCGCTTCCTCCTCTGCCTCTGCAGCAATGCTGTCAGTGTAGGTGTCACAATCCGAGATCTGGCTACTGCCTCCAAGTGCAAGCTTTAAAAAGGGCCTTCAACTTAATTAGGCCTTTTCTCTATGGACTCTTATTGTCTTGCTTGTTCGATGATTGAAAGGAATAAATGGTATGCATGTGTGAGGTTTGAGCAAGTATCTTAAACTGCACCTCTGCTATCTACCTATCTATATTATTATGAGCTGTCCTCCAATACTCTGTCTGAGTGATGAGTTGCTTGTCTTCTAGTTGTCCATTATTCATATGATCTGTATCGACCCTGTAAGGTTTAAATCGAACCTAGTACTGTGGAGTAGCTATACTTGTTATAACACACTTCCATGTGATGACTAGATAAACATAGTGCAGAGGGTATGGCGAAATAGCATGCATGCAGTTGGTCCATGTACTTGTTGTGGTTTTGGAAGATCAGAGTTCATTTTTCAAATCAACTTGAAAAATAGTACAATAACTGTAAAAAATATATGCGCATAAAAATCATCTCTACACCAGAGAGCCGAGTTTCTCGGATTTGGTGTGTTTTCTCATTAATTACAATTGTGAGGACATACGTGGTTAAACAGTGAATCTTCATGTCGTATATTCCAAATTTAAATTTTGAACATGAATATTAATTTTTAAAAAATGTTTCTAAGTACGAAGTCTGGTTTCGACTGGCGCATATATATTTGGTTAAGAGACTGGCGCATACATATAATCCAATTAAAATATCCCCACTGAGTCAACTTTACGCGGGCAACAATTTCCACGTACAGCGCGACAAAAATGCACTGGAATCGTCAAATTTTTTTAGATGGAATTTAATTAATGTTTGTCTACGTGGCTGAACAAGAAGCCAGCTCGGCTTGCTCTACACTGTATAATCAAGGACGTGGAGCACAGTTTATGAACTAATAATGATATGATATGACCGCTGGCCGATGTTTTCGGCTACACACCGTACTTCGTCATATCACAATAATTAGACAAATACTCTCGGAGTCCGTAATACGAAAAATATTATTATTTTTAAAAAAAAAAAAATAAGAGAGCCTGAGATTATCGAGGCAGTGTTTGCTTAGCCATCCCACGGACGATAATGGCCGGAGCATTTGTATTGAACCCGACCGCTATTTACGTTGGACCAATTAGATTCGCCATTGATTGGGTTCGACTAGACCCGCACACTCATCTCGTGAGGTGCGCGCGTCGCGCGATTACCCAGCCGCTGCTTCACCGAAACGAATTGACATCCGACGCGCTCCCTTTCCTGCTTTCCCCGTGCATGGAATGATCGCGACGTCAATGATGACTCGGAAGTATTTTTACGGTTTGGCCCCTTAGAGATGCCTTTTGTCCTATCTCTCTCTCTGGTTTCTAGACTCGGGTCCCATCATTGCGGCATCGACGTTACCATGATTCGAGTAGGGGCATTTAAGTCATGGAGTGCGAGTCCATTTCAAATCAAGTCCGATCCCTTGCTTCGCCTTTCACGGTCGCGGAAAACGAGGCACGTCTCTGCTTCCGGCGATGCATTTGTGCCGCAGTCGCCAGTTGTTCCCCCTCCGTAACTCCACTTTCGCGAAACCCACTTCCACTCCCGCAGCTTTGTTTAAAGTAGAATAATAAAGAAGAGGGCACGCGTTGGTCGGGGAAAGAGGTGGGAAGGGAATGGCCGCGAGGAACCGGAGGTGGTTACCGCCGGCGCCGAAGCCGCCGACGATCCTCAACCTTCCTCAGCTGTCGAGGCGGCCTCGAGCAATGAATAAGACGAATCCGCGATTGGAACGCGAGCTCGTGGATCTTCTGGACCGCGATCGTCGCGCGCGGACGACTCCGCCTCCGCCAGCGACGCCCTCAGGGGAGAGCGGAGGGGAATCGGGCGGAGAGGACAAGTGGCGGTTCCAGGCGGAGATACTTCGTGCGGAATGCAACTTCTTGAGAATGGAGCGGAAGGTCGCGCTGCGGAAGCTTGAGAGGAACCGCGACAAGATGGAGGACGCATTGAGATCCGCCATGGACACATTGATATTGGTATGCGCTGTCCCATTGATTTATCTTTTTAAGAAACTCGTTCGCATATTTTAATATCGATCTTTGAGATTGAGCAAGATAACGACGATATAGGGAAGGAAAAAGATCGTTTGCAGCGAGAGCGTAGAGGCGGCATTGGACGCGAGCATCGAGGAGCTGAAAGAAAAAGTAGAGGAGCTCAGATTGGGGAATGACGGATGCCGTGGTGGAAACAGGGGAATCTCAAGGGGAGTGCATCCAAGGAGTAGTGGCAGAAGAAACTTCGATCGGCAAGCATCGGTGCTTAGGCGGCGGCTGGAGAAAATGGAAGACGACCCCAACGTGAAGGATATACAAGAGATTTCTGTGCCAGGTCTAGGGAAGAAAGTTACAGAGCCAGAACAACTTGAAGCAGAGGAGACTGCTAGTCCGGGCTCGAGTCACAGTGGCCGGTTTCCCGACGAGGTAATAATTGATTCTCTTAGCTTGCTTCACAAAAAAAAAAAACTTTTGTTTCTCCCTTTCCAATTACAAAAGATGCACTCAATCGTTTGAATAAAGATGGAGATTTTGCGGAGAAAGATGGAGGGATTGTCCAAGGGGATGTTGGAGAGGATGGAGGAATGCAGCTATTTGCTCTCCGCCAACGATGGTAGTATCATCACCAGCAACAGCAACAGTGACAGTGGCGAGAAGAGGGACCTCAAACTAATTGGGTGTGCTAAAGCAATAGAGAAAGAATCTTTACTTCAAATCCACCAGCCGTCGCCGCCGCCCAATAATCAAGTAAGCACTAAAATTAATTCGAAGTAGATGCCTTTCATAAATGCAATGCATCATCATTAGATAAAAACACTATTGTTCTCGTTTCTCACTTGGTCCACAGAAACATTAGCAACTTTACTCCATTCATCTCTCTTTCCAAAGAACACAATTCTAGGAAGGCCCCTTCGTCGTCTTATTCGATCACCATTTGATCTTGACTGTGGATGACTAGTTTGATAAAGAACGGGTATCAACGATTCAAATCAAAATTCCAACGACATCGTATTGCTAAAAGGAAGATACATAGGGCATCTCGACGAGCCAGGCATCTAGTAGATAACTTGCTCACGTTCATGCTCATAATTGTCTCCTGGACAAGTACCTAGTGGGTGATATAGAATTTACAAGGTGACATCTGATTGGGGGTACTCATCGCTGACTTGACGAATTAAGCTGCAAATAGGTTTAAAAAAAAAGTAGGAAACTTAGACGCGCCGTCAAGTTAGAGATATATTATTTTTAGAGTAGTGGAGCTTCATACAATCCGAGGCAGAAGAGTCAAATGGCACATTAGAAGTTTCAAGTCATATTGACCTCTGGGAAATTAATTTTTTCCTACATTTAGATATTCTTTTTGAAAAATGAACCTACCAGTTTTCCTTTTCCTCCAATGAATTTATATGTACTTTCAGGATCTGTGATCTTGAAAGCACGAGTAACTGAGCCATTGTAAAATGTTGCAATATCTAGTGAACATGGTGTTGAACTAGACGCCCTCTTTTATCCTTTCCACATCTAGATATCTCCTGAAGCGACGTGCTTTAATTTGAACTTCTACGAACCTATGAAATTCCAGTGTAATCAATAAGGTAGTTGATTCACTTTGCTCTATTTTTTTACAGATATAAATTAAACAGGGGAGAGATTCTCTTTGCTTTATCCGATCCAACTCAGCTTAAGCTATTGTTTATTTACACCTTAATGGTATATAGCCACGCATGAGTTTGTTGAAACCGGGAACTTGTAATTTAAGCTCAAATCAGACTCACATATAAACCATCGTTTATGATCAGCTGCCATTTTGTAGTCTTGTTTGGACCTCCACTTTTTGAACCTTGAGGCCAGACGTATGACAACAGGCACATGAGGATTTTAGTCCTTCCACAGAAAAGCGAAACCTACCCTTTTAAATTAGTTCTTTAGTAAAGATTACTAATTGAAGTTGCATGACAATGTTTTCTACCTTCGAAAGAGAAGGAAAATTCTGCTTCAGCCATGTAAGTCTTGCTGTTATCAGTCTAGTTCTAGGTACTGCAATACTATATCCTGATCACGTGAGCTCCGTTAATCGTTTTAAAGTCAATTAAATGTAAGAGAAATAAACTATGAATTGATTGCCATTTACTCAAATAAATTTGTATTTTATTTTTGGCGAGAATAAATTTTTAATGTTACATTGCTGTTTAATTTCATGAAGATAAAAAATCTGCCGGTTTCTCAATCCTACGCAAACTGTTTGTAGTCTTGATTTCCTCAGCCTTGCACACGGTACTTTTTAATGATCAAGATGCTTTTCTCTTTATTTGAAAAATATGAACTTTTGGTTTTATCTCCACAGACTACGTACATTATGTTATTGGTAGTTACCTTCCTAGCACCAGTTAACTTCAAAGCTGGTAATTAAGTCTCTTGCTGTAAGTATTGCTAACTTTTCTATGATATAAACTTATTGTGGCTTTTTTCTTTAAAAAAAAACTCACTTTACCAAACTGACTTAAATGATTTGGTCCCAAGTTTTTCTTGTACTTCCTTTGGACCTTTTTTTTCTTGTTAAAGTTGGTCTTAATGACTCTCTGGGTCTGCACCAACCTCCTGTGGACTGAACAACTCCTATCCTTTACCTTACTTGTACACTTTCTATTTAATGAAAAGAAGAGATGTTATTGAGAATTCATTGAAGCATCTATATTGAATAGATCGAAATGCAGATCTGCTATTACTATTTTGTTTGACTAAGAATTCATTGAAGCTCAGACTGTCTACATACCCATCACAAGATTCCTGTTTGGCAGTTTTAGCACTTAATTTGGATTCAGTTTCCATGAAGTTTCATTTCAAAGTTTGAAATAAACGACTCTTTTTGTTCATGAAAGATGGAAGAAAGGTCGTCAGGTCGATGCACCTTGTGAAGTTACTAGTTCTATAACAAGATTTAAACATTAAAAACATTACAGGGGGAGGAGATGGGGTTGCTGAGCTGCTGTAATTGCAAGGAGTTGGTGGGTCGAATAATGCAGCAGGTGAGGGCAGAGTCTGAGCAGTGGACTGAGATGCAAGAGATGTTGGATCAAGTTAGGGTAGAGATGGAAGAACTCAAATCCTCCAGAGACCGTTGGCAGCGACGGGCTATTTCTTCTGAAGTCAATTTCCACTCGCAACACGCACAAGTAAGTGCATCTTGGCAATCTTCATTAGTTAGATGTACGTTCCAAAAGCTTAATCTGTTAGGAGTCCCAACGTTCAACTTGATTTTAATATGAAGCAATATATTTGTATTAATTTCTCTAAACTCGTAGTGTTGAGATCATTAAGCGTGTTATTTTCTTTGAATGAAACATACAAACATCAAATACTAGTGAGTGCAATTAGCAAATTGCCGGTTTTAACTTATTGGCATAGCCCTTTAGATTTCTACACTATCAGAAAAACATTCTTCTCTGTTCCAGAAGCTTGAGTGGAAGCAAAAGGGCAGATCTTCAGAAAACAGAGTGATTGAACTGCAGAAACTAGTTAAAGAGCTTCAGAAAGAGATGCAACCGTTAAGAACCAAGCTCCTCAATGCTCCCCCTTCATCCCCTGTGCATTCAGAGTTCCAGCCAGCGGGAGACCCACTGAGGATGCTTCAAAACCAACAGAATAGATCACTCAACTCATATAAAGAGAAGGAGAAGCATATTCTTGTGTGCCATATGAATTCACAGAACAATCTAAGCCAGAGCAGACCATTACAAGATATCAGTAACATTTCTCCCCTTCTCAGACCAAGACGTCGAGTATAAGAAAAATCTCATCCGCATTTGACTTTCAGTGCTTGAAAGGATGATGATTTGTCGAGATATTATTTGCTAATCAGAAGTTGCTTAGCTGAGAATGAGCTGAGCACGCCGGAGCATGTCTAGTTTTCCTCTGAAAGGAAGAAGATGTAATAAGCTAGCTGTCCTCCTAAAGCTTGTTACTAGCTAGGATTGCATAAACTATGTATTACGTTATTCATAATCATCGAGCTGCAAAAATTTGGTCAAACTTGTTGTGCACGGATTTAATAGCACAAATTCTCCATAAGCTTGCTTAAGTTTTTTCTGGATAAGTTTTTTTTTTCTTGGATGGCAAACAGAGTGTAATTTGCTGTAATTTGCACAAATTCTCCACCGCAAGTGCTGGACTCAAGTCATGCAATAATTTGATGCTTGTCACACTCAAGGATGTTACATCTGTCTCGAAGCAAATGATGGGTTGGAAGCAGTCCTCCTCGATGGCCAGCCTCTGCAGTACCCTCGTCGCGTGCCGCCTGTCCGAGTTCGTAAACAGCTGCATGCACCACGCACAAAATGCCAATTGGTATCTAAAATTTTTGTCCTGATTATTACAAATCGTAACTTGGAACACGTACGATCGTGCGCTGGGGAATGCTGAGGAGGAGCTCTCGCAGCGAAGCGTCTGGCTGGATGAGGTCGTTGGGCAATCTCCCATGAACGGAGCTGAAGCCACTCAAGGAATTTAGTCAAGAAAGACAAGGATCACGCAAATATATATAACTTCTTGCCTAGGTGCCCGTCTGGGTGAACGACGTCGTAACCTCGAGCTAGCCTGAAATAATTAGAGAAAAGGAATCATTAACTACGAGGCCTGCAATGGAGCTGACATGGGATTGGAAGATCTCGGCACGAAGGGGCGAGGCTTCCTTTGCTGATATGCCGCATTTGCTAGCAAGAAACTCTTAGAATTAATTAAACAGCTTCATGGAATTGAATCCATAAGTTGAATAAGAGGGAAGAAGGTGGGTTATTTGAGGTAATAAGTGTGGCAGTTCCTTCGATATTGTTGCTTCTGCAAGCTCGTCCAATGCCAATTGAGGGAGAGTAAAAAGTGTCATCAAGGTGTCCGTTGGCAATTAGAAGAAGAAATTAAGGATTAGAAACGAGCCAGGCACGCGTGCAAATGGAGGAGAACTTAGATGATAAAAGTTCTACCCAACAGAAGGCAATCAAAGGGGGATGTCGTCGCTGGAGAAGTCCATGACTTGAGAAGTAACTAGGAAAGGGAACAAATTAAGCAGATCAGGAGGGGAAAAGCAAGGGGAAGTCTAGTAATTGATTTATAAGCATCTTGGCGTGAATTAAAGGGGTGGCATCAAGATGGGATCCTCTGTCCCATTTTTCTTATGTCCCTGTGTCTCATTCACTAATCGAATGGATCACATCAAATCATGTCAAATCTCAAGGATGCATAATATGATGTAGTTCATCCGATTATAAATGGGACACGAGGACACAAGAAAAGTGGGACAGAGGATCTTATCTCGGTGGCATCAAACTTGATAGGTCAGATCGATTAAGAAAATGGATCGATATCAGACGGTTGGTTCGACATGATTACCTGTCTTTATCGATCCGCCTCCATGCATGGTTGGATTTGATCAATAGTTGTGGATTTAATTGCAGCACGTATGAAGAGTTCAAATCCTCATTTCCTAATTTTTTCTGACCTCGTGTCCCATAGAGGTAACTACAAAAATTAATAGTGTTTCTGGTGAGAAATACATGACGCTGCGATGTTAAAAGAAATCTCTCATCGAATCCTTTCTGCTCCCGAAATTTTTCTCTGAATCCTTCTATGCCTTAAACCTTTCTCCGGGCTACAACTTTCTTCTTCCCACCTTTGACGATCACTGATAGTGCCATTGACCTCCCTTTCCGAAGTTGACAGCGTCCCCTCCGAAGGCATCCAAGAGCTCTATCTCCGTCTCCACCTTTCCTCGATGAAGATCCTGTAGATCGCGGCCGAATCTCCGGTCAAATTCTTCACATCGCTTCTGATGGAATCTCCGGATCTTTGGTTTTTCAAGTATGATGGTTCTAGCAAATTTGAACTTTTTTTTTCAAGTTGTTTCATTTTTTGACATGTTATGGTTGAGATCATTTTTTATTTTTTTTTGTTTCTTGAATCTTATGATACTGGAATAATTTGTTAGCATCGTTTGTATGGTTGATGAAACTAAGATTGATCAGTGCTAAATATTATTTTATTTGTGTGATTTTTGTTTTTTTGAATTATCTTGTCCCGTGCATTGTAAAAATTAAGATTAATCAGTGCTAAATACACTACTAAAAGGCATCGTGATCTATGCAAAAAATATATACATTTTTATTTTCGTGATGCATTTTTTCATCACATCATCTATAACTATAATTTTATTTCTTTTTTATTTTTTTATTAACAGAATCGCATTATGATCTGTGTAAGAAATATATATATACATTTCTTGATTATTTTTTTTAGGATCAAAATAATTATTAGAGTTGTCGTTTGTTGAATCTACGAGTTGTCGTAGGTTAAATTTTGATGCAAACGAAGACAATCAGAATAATGAGTTTGATGTTATTAATGAGGGACTCTACCATGTTATTGTTGAGTTCTGACCCATCTATCACAAAAGAATTGATGTCCAAAATCGATATGGAATTTAAGACTGAAGAGGATGCCTATGAATTTTATTTGAAATATGCTAAACAAGTTGGATTTGACATACGGAGTAAAAGCCACAATGAAAAATCGAAATCGAGTAAATTAGTTGACAGGATTTTTTTATTGTTGTGCACAAGGAAAAATGAGAAAGGACAAACGAGATGTTTATGTGAAAGCAAGTCATCCTAAAACAAGGTTTGGTTGTGATGTTAAAATGAAGATTAATTGTTAAAAAAATAACAACTTGACTGTGGAGCAATTTATTAAAGAGTATAATCATTATTTTTTAAGTCCAAACAAAACTCACATCTACAGATGTTATAGAAATATAACTTCTTCTACGGCAATACAAATTGAGATGACAAATGATGTAGGAATCCCCCCAAAAGCATTTCATAATCTTATGGTGAGACAAAAGGTGGGAGGGATAATTTAGGTTTTATTCCTCAAGATTACAATAACTACTTGCGATACAAAAGAATAAGAAATATCAAAGTTGGTGATATAGGTGTATTGGAATATTTACAGAAAATGCAGTTTGATGATCCTAATTTTTTTATGCTATTCAAGTTGATGAATATGATTTGATAACTAATATTTTTTTGTGTGATGTTAAGATAAGAGCTGATTATAGCAATTTTAGAGATGTTGTTTGCTTTGACACAACTTACATGAAGAACAATGAAGATCATCCAATTGCGTTGTTTGTGGGTGTTAATCGTCATAAGCAATCTATAATTTTTTGTGCAACTTTATTATATGATGAAACTTCTTTGGCATTTGAGTGATTGTTTGATACATTTACCAAAGTTATGTGTGAGAAAAAACTAACAACTATTCTTACAAATCAAGATGCAGCAATGACAAAGGCTTTGACTTCCAGATGGCTTGAAACACATCATCGTTTGTGTATTTGACACATTTATCAAAATCCTGCAATACATTTGAGTGGAGTTTTTTCTGAGTTCAAAGAGTTTACTAAAGATTTTGCCTTATATATATATGATTTTGATGAAGAGGAAGATTTTATTTTAGCTTGGAACATGATGTTGATTAAGTATGCACTTGAAGACAATGATTGGTTGAGACGTCTGTTTCACATAAAGGAAAAATGGACTATAGTATATGGATGACATATGTTTTGTATGAATATGACTACAATCCAAAGAAGTGAAAGTATGAAAAATATTCTGAAAAGGTACGTCACTTGTCAACACAAGTTTTTAGACTTTTTCAATCACTTCCAAAGACTACTTGATGATCGTCGATATGAGGAGTTAAAAGCTAATTTTAGATAAAATAGAAGTGTTCCATGTCTATTGTATCCAATTGAAATTTTAAAGCATGCAAGTTGTATTTATACTCCTGAGGCATACAAGTTGATCCTGTCCGAACGCTGAATCGATGGACGCTGGGCGCGTGGCGCTCTTCCAGATGATGACGTGGACCTCTGATCGGCTATATGGATCTCCGGCGAACCTGCAAAGAAGTCGGGCTGGGAAGGGGTTCCCGGCGACGACCCTCCGACGCTCAAGTCAGGCAAGAGGAAAATGATGAAGTGGCTTCGAAGACGAAAGATCGCGTACCTCCGTCGAAGTCTAAGGGCTCTTATATAGAGTTGTGGGGAGGCTTATGCACACCTACCGAGAAGTACACGTGCCCTTTACCATACCGTAGCATGGACTTCACAGAGAAGCATGCCTAACACCATACTACTACAGTCCCGGAACCTTTCTGATGGGACGGTAAAACCTTCCGTCATAAGATTATGCGTAGAACTTGGTCGTCAAACATGCCCGTTGTCAGAAGATGTTCCCCAATGTCCCCTTGTCCTTTTGTCTCTTCTTTCCCCACGCCGAGCATCCATCCGCTCGGCAGACATCAGTCCGACCGGGAAGATTCCACTCCACGTTCTCCGGTCGACTTGAGACGATTCCTCCATTGCTGCTTTACGCCTTGGCCGAGCGGGCTTCCCGCTCGGCCCGGCGACCTTGTTCACCATGAGCGTCGGGAACCCGACTCCTCGTCGGGCTGTCTTTGATTTCGCTCGGAACCGTTCGGCCGGTCGACCCACCCCTTCTCCGATCGGCCGGCACTCATGTTGACCCTTTTGACCTTTGACCTCCACGTGGCGTTGACTTCCCTCCAGAAGGGGGTCCCCTGACCTTATTACCGGATCACTTGCCTCCCTTTCAACCGTGCACTCTGTCGTCACTACTCCTGATGAGTGACCGAGTGGACGGGATGCTGTCAGATTACATCTATCCTCCTACCCCAAATCATAAATGGGGGAGCGCAATGCTCTCAACTCCCTGTACACGATGACGGGGAGGAATCCCTATCGGCTAACACGTTGCATCACGCTACCCATGAGCGGACCAATGGTGCATAACAGAGTCTCTGCTGCAACACACTCTGCCTGAATCGACCACTAGCCCATGAGTGGTGGTGTGTGCAGATCCATGTAACTGGCGATGTGCTCAACAATAATGGAGCGAACTATCGCACAGCATGCAATCATGCAAATGATGCATGACACTAACCATAAAATATCCTGACCTAATCCATGTATATATAAAAGTGCATCATAGGTCAACGAATCAAATCAAATCAAAGGTACACAGAAGGTATAAAATCCAGGTCCTGAACATGGTGAAGCATGGTATATCACTACCCCTATAAGCATGTATCAACAGGTAAGGAATACATGAGATGCAAAACAAGCAATCAATCAATCATGTAACAAGTATCAGGTAGTGATTAACCGGAACAAATAAGAAACATAATTAATGCAACTTGTTATATTCACTACTATGTATATCAAATGACATAAGTCAAAAGTACCCGCCTCCAATCGTAAAGTCCAATCTGGTCAAATCAAAAGTCGAGACGCCCGTCTCGAATCAGAGTCCTGCGCCAAACAATATACCAATATTTTATTTAGCTAATTACATAATACAAATCCTCGGTAAATATCTAATCCATTCATCAACTAGGGTTGACTTTGTTAACCCTAATCGTTCCACCTTCTAATTAGGATTTATTATATGCCTATTACATCACAGGTTCTAATCCAGATCTGACTTACCAATTACTTAATTCATTTAGGTTAAGGAATCCCCACCATTCTCCATCTATATCTGGATTTAAATCCCTGAGAAAAATAACTCAAATCAAAACTCACCTGAGTTAAATGCCTCAGCCAACAACTCACTGCCGGAGATGTTACTACCAAAAGCCTTCCAGCCAACACCACCCAGAGCCCACTCAAATTCTGGCCGACCACAGCTATCCACCGGTGGCTAGAGCACAGAAAGGAATCGACAATACGACAATGACAAGAGATCGTCGCTGGAGCAGAAAACTCAACTGAAGTAAGGCTAAAACTAGGGCACAGAACGTACCACTGGCGGCAATCTAAGGCAGAGACGGCAGAGGAGAGGAAGCTTCTGTGTGTGTCGGGGCCGCAACAAGGAAGTAGGGCACAAGGAGTCGGCTTGATCGGCACTGCTCGTGCGGTGTCGGTGGTGGTGGCGGCTCGGGAAGGAGGAAAAGGAGAAAAGGCCGGCACTGCTCGGCGTCGGCGGAGGAGATCGGAGAAGGTGTTGGCACCTAGGGCTCGACGTCGGATTGTAGTGGCGACGACGCGACTAGGGCTCGGCTTTGGGATGAAGAGAAAATGGAGTGGCGTCTCCCCTTGGTCACGGATTAAGCACGAGGGAGAGAGGAAAAACCGCCACGGCCAGCGGTTAGAGCTCCGACGGTTAGGGCTCGGAGGAGTCGGGCGCGTGGAGAAGAAGAGAGAACGGCGGGAAGAAAAGAAAAAAAAATAAAAGAAAATAAAGAAAATAAAGAAAAAGAAATGTAAATATAAACATTTCCTCGCTTAAACGGGGTAACCTAAACAGACTTTTTCGGGCCCCGTTTTTGTCCCCGTTAACTCGTCCGTACGAGCTCCGAAAAATTCCCGAAAAATTTTCAAAAATTTCAAAAAATTCCCTTATTAATATTCGTCTATTTTTGGTATTTTACACAAATATCTTCCACATTGCTTCGGGCTCGGAATTTTGTATCTCGGTAACAAAATCTGCTAAGGATTGCGCCTTTATCGCTGAACGGGGTTGATACTGAATGTCAAATTTACTCAACTCCGTTGTCCATTTGATGAGCTGCCCGGACGCTTCTGGATTCAGCAGTACTCTTCCCAATGGGCTATTCGTCCGAACGATGATTGTATGTGCTAGGAAATAAGGACGAAGTCTCCGAGCGGCGAGGACCAAAGCAAAAGCCAACTTCTCGAGCCCAGTGTAGCGAGATTCAGCATCTTTTAAAATATGGCTCAAGAAGTACACGGGTTGTTCTTCACCGCTCGTCCTCACTAATGCCGAGCCGACCGTTCGCTCGGTTGAAGATAAATAAATACAGAGCGGCTCATCTACAGCTGGCTTGGCCAATACGGGCAAGGAGTTCAGGTATGTCTTCAGCTCTTCAAACGCCCGATCGCATTCTTCGTCCCAGTGAAACTTAGTAGCTTTGCGTAGGATCTTGAAGAAAGGGAGACTCCGGTCGGCAGTCTTGGAGATGAATATTGACAATGTCGTTATCTGCCCAGTCAGGCGTTGTACTTCCCTTAGATTTCTTGGGGGCGGCATATCTTGCAACGCTTTTACCTTGCTGGGATTTGCCTCTATGCCCCGCTCGGTCACTATATAGCCCAAGAAACGCCCGCCTTTTGCTCCGAACAGACATTTCTGAGGGTTGAGCTTGACTCCATACCTCCTCAACGTTCGGAAGGTCTCCTCCATGTCCGTAAAAAGATCGGTCGCTCGGACAGACTTGATGAGAATATCATCCACGCACACTTCTAAATTGCGTCCGATCTGCTCCTTGAATATCTTGTTCATTAAGCGCTGGTAAGTTGCTCCCGCGTTCTTCAATCCGAACGGCACGACATTGTAACAGAAAGTGTCGTCGGCTGTAACGAAGCTGACATTCTCTTGGTCTTCTCGGGTGAGCGGCACCTGATGGTAGCCCTGATAGGCGTCTAGCATGCATATCAGCTCACATCCGGCTGTGGAGTCCACCAGTTGATCAATCCGGGGCAGAGGGTAAAAATCCTTTGGGCAGACTTTGTTGAGATCCCGAAAATCGATGCAAACCCTCCACTTATTGTCTGGCTTGGAGACTAGCATTACATTTACGAGCCAGCTCGGGAACTGGACCTCCCTTATATGGCCGGCCTCCAGGAGCTTTTCGACTTTCGCTCAGATGATGACATTTTGTTCGGCGCTAAAGTCCCTCTTCCTTTGCTTCACCAGCCGAGCGTCCGGTCGGACGTGAAGCTCATGTTGTGCAATACTTGGCGAAATTTCCGGCAGCTCATGTGTCGACCAAACGAAGACATCGCAGTTTCTCTGGAGACATTTGATCACCTCCTTTTTCTGGCTTGCCTCCAGATCGACCGCAATGAATGTGGTGGCCTCCGATCGGGTCAGGTGGATCTGAACCTCCTCTTTTTCTTCATAAACCAAAGAGGGTGGTTTTTTGGTTATGGCGTTCACCTCGATCCGTGGTGTCTTCCGCGCGGAATTAGCTTCGGCTCGGACCATTTCAACGTAGCATCGCCGAGCCGCCAGCTGATCTCCTCTTCCTTCTCCAACTTTATCTTCAACCAGGAACTTAATTTTCTGATAGAAGGTGGAGAAGGCCGCTCGGAACTCACTGAGCGCTGGTCGCCCCAGGATAATATTGTATGCTGAGGGAGAGTCGACCACGACGAAGTTGGCAGTACGCGTCCTTCTGAGCGGCTCTTCTCCAAGCGAGATAGCCAGTCGGACCTGTCCGACCGGCAGAACTTCATTGCCCGTAAACCCGTAGAGGGGGGTTGTCATGGGCAGCAACTCAGCTCGATCAATTTGCAGTTGGTCGAAAGCCTTTTTAAATATAATGTTGACCGAGCTGCCTGTATCGATGAAAATGCGGTGAATAGTATAGTTAGCTATTACCGTTTTGACGAGGAGGGCGTCGTCACGTGGCACTTCGACTCCCTCAAGGTCCCTGGGCCCGAAGCTGATTTCGGGCCCGCTTGCCCGTTCTTGACTGCAGCCTACCGCATGGATCTCAAGCTGCCTGACACTCGCCTTCCTTGCTCTGTTGGAGTCACCTCCGGTCGGTCCACCAGCGATGATGTTGATTTCGCCCCGGGACGTGTTGCTTCTATTTTCTTCCTCCCGTGCGACGGCCTAGGCCGCTCCTTGGATATCCTGCGATGGTCCTCATGCCCCTGAGGATGATACCGCTAGGGAGACTTCCTGGATATCCGCCGATCGACGTCATGGAGACGCTGTCGCCTGTCGGATGATGGGGATCGACGACGGCCACTCCAAGGAGCGGGGTGGGAGATCAGGGGGAGGCTTAGGCAATCTCGTGTGTTATGCGTGTCGGTCCGGTGGAATGAGCAGAACATGGGGGTTCATACCTTCTTTTTTGGTTTGGGCCGCTCGGCGGATACCTCTTGAACGACGGGGGACCTTGCGCGGTGAGGGCGAACTGCTTCAGCTCGGGGTCCTCTAGGCGGCTGGTGGCCAGTGAGCGGCTTCCGCTCGGCAGGGGTTGACCGCTCAGCTGGAACTTCTTTTCTTCGGGCCGCCTGTGCTTCATCCACATTTATGTACTCATTGGCCCGGTGTAACATATGATCGTAGTCTCGGGGCAGCTTTCGAATAAGTGAACGGAAGAAGTCACCGCCCACGAGGCCTTGCGTGAACGCGTTCATCATTGTTTCTGAGGTGGCCGTTGGAATAAACATGGCCACCCGGTTGAATCGTTGGATATAGGCTCGGAGCGGCTCCCTGGGCTCTTGCTTGATGGCAAATAAACTGACACTAGTCTTCTGGTAATGCCGGCTGCTCGCAAAATGATGGAGAAAGGTGACACGGAACTCTTTAAAGCTGGTGATGGATCCGTCCGGCAGCCTCCGGAACCATCGTTGCGCCGATCCCGAGAGGGTGGTAAGAAACACCCGGCATTTCACTCCATCTGTGTATTGATGTAATGTAGCTGTGTTGTCGAACTTACCCAGATGGTCATCCGGGTCGGTGGTTCCGTTGTATTCCCCGATCGTCGGGGGCACATAATGCTTTGGCAGAGGGTCCCGCAGGATGACCTCTGAAAACTGTCGGTTGATCTGCTCGGGAGAGGCGTCCGTTCGGGGAGCTTTGCCTTTTCTGTTGTCTCGCATGGGCGCCTCGTCGGATGAAGATCCTCGATCACGATTAACTGTTGTGACTTTAGGAGGCGTACAAAATAATGCCCGATGAAATGGAATCGTGGCAGGCGGTGCTTCCGCTCGGCCTCCTGATGCTGACGTCGCTTGTTGCTCCATCCGCTCGGCTTGCACCTTCTGTTTCTGTTGCTCCGAGCTTAGTTGCTCTTGCCTCGATTAGAGCGTCGAGCTCCTCTTGGGAGAGCATCACGGTGTGATGTCGTCTAGCTTCGCCCATCTCTTCCGCTCGGATGCAGGTGCGTTCCCACAGACGGCGCCAATTTGATCCTGTCCAAACGCTGAATCGATGGACGCTGGGCACGTGGCACTTTTCCAGATGATGACGTGGACCTCTGACCGGCTGTATGGATCTCCGGCGAACCTGCAAAGAAGTCGGGCCGGGAAGGGGTTCCTGACGACGACCCTCCGACGCTCAAGTCAGGCAAGAGGAAAATGATGAAGTGGCTTCGAAGACGAAAGATCGCGTACCTCCGTCGAAGTCTAAGGGCTCTTATATAGAGCTGTGGGGAGGCTTATGCACACCTACCGAGGAGTACACGTGTCCTTTACCATACCGTAGCATGGGCTTCACAGAGAAGCATGCCTAACACCATACTACTACAGTCCGGGAACCTTTCTGATGGGACGGTAAAACCTTCCGTCATAAGATTATGCGTATAACTTGGTCGTCAAACATGCCCGTTGTCAGAAGATGTTCCCTAATGTCCCCTTATCCTTTTGTCTGTTCTTTCCCCGCGCCGAGCGTCCATCCGCTCGGCAGACATCAGTCCGACCGGGAAGATTCCACTCCACGTTCTCCGGTCGGCTTGAGACGATTCCTCCATTGCTGCTTTACGCCTTGGCCGAGCAGGCTTTCCGCTCGGCCCGGCGACCTTGTTCACCATGAGTGTCGGAAACCCGACTCCCCGTCGGGCTGTCTTTGATTTCGCTCGGAGTCGTTCGGCCGGTCGACCCACCCCTTCTCCGATCGGCCGGCACTCATGTTGACCCTTTTGACCTTTGACCTCCACGTGGCGTTGACTTCCCTCCAGAAGGGGGTCCCCCGACCTTATTACCGGATCACAAGTGTTTTGAACAAGAGTGGTACACATCTCATGATTCTATTATAGAAATTTGTGAGGTTGTTGGATCACATACAAAATACAAAGTTACTTCTCACAAAAAGAGTTACCATCATATAGTTACACTTGATTCATGGGGTCAAAAGATTGAGTGTAGCTTTAGAAAATATGATTTTGTTACGATTTTGTGTTCTCATATTTTAAAAATATTTATGATAAAAAATATTATAAAAATTTCAAGTGAGTATATATTGAAAAGGTGGACATAAAAAGCAAAAGGTGAATACTTTGGAGTTATTGATTCAATTGCAAACAAAGGTAGTTTGGATCCAAAAACTTGCAATAATATGAGATATAAAGAATTGAGTGGATTGTATGTTCAATTGGTTACCAAGGCAGTGGAGAGGGAAGACACTTACAAGGTTGTTAAAGATGGTTTGTTGAGTATGTTTCAGATGGTTGATGAGAGGTTACAAGTTAATAAACCAACTGTCTAACACTCTATTGAAAAAGAGTTTGAAATTGGTAAAGGAAACTCTCTTGGAGTCAAAGGAATTAAAACAAAGAAGAAAATGATTTCAGATAAGAGATTGAAAAGTGGCTTAGATAAGATTTCAAAGAAAAGGAATACAGCGAGGAAAAGCAACCAAACTTCAACAATTATTAAGATTTCACCCTCATTCTTATTAAAGTGTTGTTTATTTATTGTCATTACATTTGAGAAAGCATATAGAATTAAATCATTTTATTTTATTTTTTGTATAACAGGCTATAGAAAAGCATTATGAAAGTATATCCAGCATGCCAGTGTTGAAGGTTTGAGTATGGTCGAAACTGAATTTCAACAATTTTTGTTAACACAACTGTCTCAGGTTCACTCTAATATTGGTTATTTTCAGACAAATAATTGGGAATGATGGTAAGAAACTAACTCTTCTAATGAATATTTGATTGTTAAAGTATCAATGATTTGGTTATGCTATTGCTCTTGATATCTGACATCAAACAGGACTATGTTTGTGCTCTTCCTTCTCCTTGTATTCTTTTGAATGACTTGTAATGATATGTGTATTTTGAAATTGTTCTATTGATTCTTAACCATATATGTTGGCTTACATGGCTTTCCGTCTCTTTCTTTTTCTCTCAAGGGACATCAATTGTGTGGATGTTGCTATAATGGAATGCACATCAACAAAGAGTGATTGATGTCAATATAGGTATTTGTTTGTATTATGTTATATTAGCAAGCATTGAAATATATAAAGATAATTGTTTCCTAATTGTGAATATCTTATTCTTGCGCATCGCAGGCCGAAGGAGGGTGTTGGGAATACAATCAAAGTCTCACATTAAAAATACATGAAAAAGATCATGAGTTTATAAGATAAAGATATCTTCATTGGTATGAGACCTTTTAGATAGAGCCCAAAAATAAATCCATGAGGGCTTAGACTTAAAATGGACAATATCATATCATTATATGAAATCTTTTAATCCTAACAATTGGTATCAGAGCGAGGTAGCTCTTCACCGGACTAACCGCCAGAAGAAGCACGAGTCAAAGCCATGATCTAGATTGAACCATGTGGGTGGAACCTTGAACGAAGTAGGAGAGGCCCTGAGTAGGTCAGTGACCTGATGCTTGAGGGGAGGCCCTGAGCAGGTCAAGAGTGACCTGATACTTGAGGGGAGGTCCGAACCATGAGAATAATGATGATTCTTCATTTGTGGGAAGACTTGTTGGAAATATAATCAAAGTCCTACATTGAAAATACATGGAAAAGATCATGTATTTATAAGATAAAGATATCTCCATTGGTATGAGGGCTTAGACTCAAAGTAGACAATATTATATCATTGTGGAGATATATAAAATCTTTTGGTCCTAATAAAGAAAATTAGATTTTGGTACTTATATGTTGCCTGTAAAACTGTGTTCTAGTAACTAAACCGATATTTATAGAATATATGTATTTTAATGTTATCCTGATTAGTATTCTTTAGAAATAATGTGGTCCAAATGTCGTATGTTTTTCTTGTTATTTCGTGAACTATGAGTCCGTAATTTGGTTGTGATTGAATTCTGCTTCTCTATATTTGTTCGATGTGTCATCTCTTCTTAAACTAAAGATTTAGTTCATTTTTTCCTCTTATGTAGACTGTTTCACTTGACGATTCCGTTTGATAATAAATTTGGCAAAGGTGACTTATTAGCAGGTTTCATTATTTTCCAAAACAAAAATTATGATGATTTTAGTTCCATTTCCATATAGATATACTTCTAAATCAACTTCTCAACAACATTGCAAACAAGAACCTGATATACCAATCATATTGGAGGAAACAGTTTGAGATACACTCTAGTAGATAGAGATATTGTGGTCTTTGAGTGTCTAAAAGGGGGCATAATGACTCTTTTGTTGATCAAATTTGTAGTTCTACAAAACGATTAAGTGGACAAGGTTCAACCATAGAATTGTCACAGTTGAACAAGACTCCAAACTTGAAAGAAACGGGAGAAGATATGAAGAAAATATTAGAGAAGCACAACACAGATAATCACAGAGTTTCTGTGAAAGTCAGTGATAGCAATAGTATGTGCAAAGCTAGTACAAGCAATAATGCAAGTACTGAAAGCAGTTGTAGTAACATAGGCAGTAACATTAATAAACCTCACAAAGCAAAAGATTTAATGTGGGAAGCAATCCAAGCAATGCGTGCTAATTAAATATGACTTAAACATGGATAAGCAAAGATAATAGCATAACATCATTTGCTGACATAGGAAGCTTACTGAAGAATACCTAACTAATATCCATCCATAAACAAAAAAAAAATCAAATATTGACATCATCCATAATTATATTTCTTTATCACATTACAACACTAGCACTACTAAACCAGACCAACTAACAAACAAAACAAGTATACAACCAAAATAAATAAGTCCACTATCATAAATATCCAGACGATAAGCGATACATTTCAATTTCCTATATTATGCCCAGGATAAGCAATGCATTCATTTCCTAATGTCGGCTCTACTCTTGGCAACATCCTTAAATGTATATCACTAGTATCTTCATTTAGTCCAGTATCAAACCTCACCCACTTTAACCATAAATGTTGCTTACATCCATAATATAGTTTTCTGGGTTCTTGATTGATCTAGAGACTAGCACCAATGCTTAGTCCGCAATCCCTGCATCGTACATTTTAAAATTTGGTATGGTCAATGCTGCTGTTACTTGATAATGTCATTTAATAATAACTTAAAAAGTAAAATTTGATAAAATTAAAGCTAATTAGGAGAACCTTATCAGAGTCCCAAATTAGATATATTGAATCTTCAAAGGTAAAGGAAAAGGTATAATCTAATTTATGTGCAACTTATAATGATGTACCTCATTATGATAAGAAGCATGCTAGACTAATTAGGTCCCTTTGGCTGTTAGTGTTCTCTTAGTTTAATGTTTACAAAATGCATCTAAAAGGAAGATTCTTTCTTTAGGTTGTAGTTTGTTCAAATTTGTGCTTATGCATCAACATGTTCTCCATTTGAAGCTAAAATATAATTATATAATTGAGTGTAATGGAATAAATCTCACTTCATATTAGCACAAAGTTAAAGTGAAAATTAGCAATTATCATCAAACATCATGATAGTATCACCTAAAATACATGATTAGTTATATTGTAGGAGTCAGGACCAATAAACACCTCAAACTACTGGAGGTCATGATAATTTCAAAAAGCAATAGCACAATACTCATCTCACAAGGTTTACAGCAACAACTAGAGGTCAATAACTTTAGGTCCAAGTAACGCAATTAACTGTTGATTCTAGTTCTCTGATTCACCCTTCCATCTCCGGCTAAGGACGGCTGGCCAAGGGCATGATCAAGAGAAGGGGAGAGAGGGGGAGGAAGAAAGGTACCGAGCTAGAGTTCGGAAGGGGACGGAGAAGGAGAAACCGACCACCGTCGACTTAAGGGAGCGGAAGGAGATGGCGCTGTCGACTTCGGCTGGAGTTCAGTTTAAGGCGGGGACACGATCTATAGGTTGTTCGTTGAGGAAGGGCGGGACGCGATCTGCAAGCGGAGACAGAGTTGGAGCTCTTGGATACCTTCGGGAGGGGAAGTCGAAGATCGCCTGGAGAAAGTGGGAAGGAGAAGGGAGTCGCCTGGAGAAAGGCGGGACGCGAGCAGTAGGCGAAGACGGAGCTGCAACTCGGAGAAAGGTTTAGGGCATAGAAGGGTTCGGAGAGAAATTTCGGGAGCAGAAGGGGTTTGACGAGGGATTTCTTTTGTCACTGCAACGCCACAATGAAACTAGTTCGGATCCTCTGTCCCCATTTCTCTCTGTCCACGTGTCCCACTGCCGATCGGACGGGTCAGATTACATCTCAAGGATGCTTTGCAAATCACGAGGATACTGCACACATCTTAAAGATGTCATGATGCATTGAGATGTAATCTGACCCGTCCGATCGGCAGTGGGACATGGGGACAGAGAGAAATGGGGACAGGATCCGAACTACAATGAAACACTATTCATTTTTGTCATTACTTGTGTGAGACATGGGGACATAAAAGTTTAGGGATAGGAGATTTGAACTCACGTAAGAAACGTGTCAGATTTAGACAACATTAATCAATTTTTTTGGTAGATAAGTTAAAAGGCATCATCTAATGCCAACTTCATTACCGACTCTATTTTTGTAGAGTAAAATGTGAAAACTGTCAGCCCATAGATGATAACGGATCAAACTAAAGGGTTCTAGATATTCAACCCATATCTAATTATCCGAAATCCATTAAACATAAATTAGATCTTTAGGATTCGAATTATATTCATATACACAACTTACAAATAAACCTATCTAATAAAGATAATTATATTAATATTAGACTTTTTGCTATTATTAAAATTGAGATGCCACAAGAGATGGGCGACGAGCAACTATCCAAGAAGAGTCAGACGGCGAATTTAATTAAGAGTAATGATCTCTGATTAACCCTACATCCTTCCGGTCCGGCTGTTCCATTCTTTCTTTCTTCGGCCATTATAATGTCTGCGATTGGCGTCACAAAGTAAGACTTTGAAATGACCTATGACATTCCTGTGCCTAGAGTTCCAGCTGTTCCAAACTTCCGTTCTGACAAACCATGAGGGCAAGGGGTGCCAGAGCTCCATGAAATTGCTGATAGGAAAATCTCTTTCCACAAGAATCTTGTTGCTTTTTGGATTGCTCAGTGTGCCTTCACAGACTGGCCTAGTTCAGTACAGCATATGGCTCCTACTTGTTTAGCCACCTTCCAGTTTGGTTGATCGTGAGATGGTGACTTGACTGGAAATACCCGACTAAATCTATTTTGCATCCTTAGTAATATTCCCTACCGGATACCTTTAACTAACTACCCACGAAAAAATAACTTGAAGGATTCAGTTTGGCCAACCAATGTTCGCCAGCAAAAGTATAGACAAGAACAATGTCCAAAATGCCATTCTTTGGCGATGGACACAGAAGATCCAATACCAGTAGCTGTCTTAAGCGAAATGACTGGATAAATAGGCAACAAAGGGAAGAGGACATTCCTCAAACACAGTAATCTCCAACTCCAAAGTATCATAATTAAGTGGGTTTTCTTTCGGCTTCTAAAGATCAAAAACTAGTCGACAAACTAAAGTGATAAAGACATGAGCACTGGACAGCGACACAGATGCCCATTCCTTCCTGCCATTTCGAAGTTTTTGAAGTATCAGCCGCCTCAACGCACACAAGCTTATTAAATATTGAGCAACATACCGGTTCACCCAACCAAATTTAGATGTTTTTACCAGAACAAATTTTTAATTGCTGAATCTACCGGTGAACCCAGTTAAGGTTTCAGCCAATTTACTTTAACTCTGCACTCCGATGATCCAGTAGAAGTTTTGGCGTTTACCCAAAATGAAGATGTAGTTGTATATTAAGAAATTGTTTTTGCCTTAACCCTATGGAACCTTGAGCCCACAGTCAATCAGTGATGGAAGGTTAAATAATGTGCAGTGTGATGCGTCACAGTTATTTGCCTAGGAGATTAATATTTTACATCGCAACTAATCGTGGATTTGAAACTCTAGTCATATAGTCAATCACAGAGAGGAGGCGTGGTATAATTAATCTCATCAGGGAAATTAAATAAAGAGAAGTAAGCAGTAATATTAGCTCAGTAGTTTAGCGATTGCGTCTTCTGCTTCTGGTGGTGGTGGATGTTAATGGCGTTGCGACGCAGTTGCTGCTGGTGTTGCTGCTTGAGGTGCGGGGAGATGATGGAGATGAGCCCGCCGAGCGGCGGCCGCATCTTCGCTCGGTACACCATCTCATCGTACGGCCGCCGGTGGAACTTGAGATAGGGGAGGAACAATTCCCTCTCCCTCTCGCCTCGGCTATGCGCCGGGTGAGCCTCTTTCCGGAAGGAGAACAGCGCCACCGGCGACTGCAAGAAGGACGGGCGAGGTGTCCTCGGTTGCTGCTGTGGTGTCGGGGACGGCGGGGGTGGTTTCCTCTGCTTTCTCGGAGAGAATTTGCACGAGGTAGACGGCGTGCTTCGTGGGTCCGGCGCCCAGGAGAAGGCGGCGGCGGAGTGCGGCGCGGAGCGCGCGGCCGGGGAGGCGAACGAGAAGGACCGGGCGTTGAGCGAGGACGCGCCGATGAGGGAAGGGCTTTCGGTGGGCGCCGCGCGCGGAGTGGCCGTGGTGGTGGAGAGGTACCACGGCTTCAGGGAGTCGAGGTGGGAGACGGTGAAGGAGAAGCGCGACGACATGGAGAGGCCGACTCTTGAGGAGGCGTCGGCCGCCGCGTCGAACCGTAGCGACGCCGTCCTCGTCGGGTACGACCCGAACACGGCGTCTTCGAGCGACTCGTCGAAGTCGAGGGACGAGACCACCGCTGTGACCGAAGCCAGTTCCACAAATGGACGGACACCCTGCGTCAACACATATCAAAACAATATCGAGTTGCAACAAACACCACGAGAACAAAAAAAAACAACAACATCAACAATACCTTCCAGAGATAGGAGAAGAGGGAAGGAGGATCGACGACGAAAGCCTTGTGAAGACGGCATGGATAGTAGTCGTAGATGATCTTGAGAGTGCCCATGAGAAAGTTGAGGAAAGCCGATGCCGACCTGAAGAAGCCTGCATGTTGTTTTCCCTTTTCATCACTTGAAGTGTTGTTCAAGAAAACAGAGGAAATAATGGTGCACAGAATGGAACAAGAAGCCTGTGCTCACGTCTTCACGTAGAATGAAGACGATTAGAATACGGTAAAGTTTGTTTTGTAATAGAGTGATTAAGGTCAATGCATGGAGCCTGATGCCGGGTTTGTTTTGGTCGGGAGACAGCTCCCCACCGAACCAGAGCAGGCAGCCCCAGTGGGCTCTTGTGACTTGCAACAGAGCAGAGTAAGCGAGGATACTTTTAGTTAACGTCTAATTCTCTTTTCCAAGCAGATGTTAGTGCATTATTCGTTGGTCAGTAAGTATGTTCGTTGAACACCGATACAAAAGTGATTGTTTATTTACTATTGGATTTTGAACGTACTGGCATCGAAAAGAATCACGAACTGGTCCACGAATCTTGACATGGATGAGATTGCCACTTCCAACGTGAAGACCAGTAGGCGAACAAACCTGCTGGAAACAAGGAAGGCATTAATAATACACCACAGAGCACAGAGCACAGAGCACAGAGCACAGAGCACAGAGTAGAAAGAAGATGGAATAGGTCTCACAATTTTTGTGAATGAGTTTTCGGATACTCTTGCTTGATGCGGAAAACCTGTAACCAAAAATGAATCGATCACTAGAATCACCATTTAAATTAGTGTTCATATAGAGTTAAGATCAATATGAGGTGCTTACCACAACAGGCCTGGCTTCGCCGTCGTGACCTGAGACGTAAGCGAAGCCACCGGCCAGTTCCTCAGAGAACTCATCGGCTATTAAATGATCTGAGTCCAAAAGAAACGTAGTATCCGTTAGCTCAAAAGAAAAAGCAGGCACCCGCCCGATGATGCATAAAAAGTAGCGAGCGTCGGTTCAAATCATGGCTCAAGTAACATGTCACAGCCCGATAAAGAAGTTTCAAAAAGACGACGCCGCATTTTAGGACGAATTCAGAAAACAAACAAAAGAGATTTCGAAAGAGTAAGAAACGTCTGTTAGCAAAGAGCCAAAGAGAAGGAACCAGTTCCGACGCTCTCTCTCCAACAAAGGACGGCTCTTAGTTGCTTCGCCGCCTTCTTCGCGTTATCTCCCTTGGCTTTCAGGAACCGTTCGACGCAGGCATCGTTGCAGAACTTCTCCTGCAACGCAAACAGCGTAAATGAGAACACGTACGCGCACTTTTATGTGCATAAGAGAGGAAGAAAAATCAGGAGCGATTGAAACCTGCTTCACCGTGAGAGGAGCTTGCTTCTTTAAGATCTTGAGGACGGTCTCGATGCGCTCTCTCTCCTTGCCTTCTTGCTTCTCCATCCCCATCTGCCGAACAGAGAGCAACGCGACACCTCTCTCAAGCGAACATCAGAGAAGGCGACTCGTAAAGCTGCAGCGAAGTGAGAGTCGTCTCGCGGTGCAGAGAGGGAGAGACTTCGAGAAGAGTCCGTCGAGGGTATTTATCGAGCCGCAGAACTGACGGAGGGCGTTAAATGACAGCAGGATCACTGACGTCGCCGTTAATCGATCTCAACGGTCGTCGAATCGCTAGCGGAGGATCGGAAGGCGGAGAGCGTTCGGCGGGCGTCATCGTACCTAATTGGCGGAGGGTCGTGGGTCCCAGTGCAAGGTGACACTCTAGATCACGGATTCGAATGCTATTTATTAGTTTCCAGCGCAGCGTCGTTGGAGTCCACAAGACATTCCCATTTCTTTAATCCGTTTCCTCTCTCCTCTCGTCGCCGTCTCCTTCCCGTCGTCTCGCCGTGGAAAAACAAAGACACGCCCATGCACGTTGTCCGCACACGAGGAAACGCTGAGATTTTATTCACCTCGCACCACCTCCCAAACTGCCAAAGTCAAAACTCGTTCAGAATCTTCAGTTAAAATACTAGAAAAAGTTGGAGGTCGTCCCCAACGCGAAGAAGAAGTGTAGTATAACTATAAAAACGTACAGCTTCATCTACGTTCCCAACGCTTCCCATGCAAAAGAAAAACCAGTCACTACTTGGACTGTAGCGGACGTTTGGTTATTTTGTAGGGATCGCGACGACGAGAGATTCTCTCCTCTGTTTTCGCGATGAGGTGTGCTGACTACTTACTGAAACAAGTATATGCTATACGCGTACGGGGGGATGTGTATGATCGAGCTTTTGAAATGAAGATTGTGATATTTTTTGGGCAAAAATCTCAAGGTACAATATCATATACTTTAAAAAAAAAAAAAACTTAAATATCTTCCTCTGAAGTTGCATCCTCCCATAGGAAAGGGAGGACTGGACATCCCCTTCCTCTGCTCTCTTCCTATTCAGTTGCAGGTAGATGGCCAATGGCTGCCGACGGCAGATTCTGTCTTGGATTGCTCGAGTCATACCGAACGTTTCGCCAATGGACGACAAGCAACAAATTTGAATAGTAAATCTGGACGACAGGGAGGCCATTTCGTTAACCTTTTTTTTGTCCTACCTCGGAACTAATCCTTTTTGTGTGTATATTTGCCGGCCTTGTAGATAAAGAGGCGACAACAACCGGGAGGGCGTGTAGCCCATTTTTTTTGTCGGCCAGAGGAAGATGTTTTACCCATAGTGCAGTGGCCGGAAGAGGGTATTTTGCCATTGTCGAGGAGGAAAACTCATGGCTTGTAGTCGGCGAGGATGCGACATTGGAACTTCATAAAAACATATCCAATACCATCATCACCTTAACTATTATTCAAATTTCAAATAGCAGAGAGAGAGAGAGATGTGTGTGCACGGCCCATGTTATTAGGGGATTCACTATATTGATCGCAAATATTCTTTTTGGGACGAACTCGCTTGACAAGATGGTGGCAGAAAAGAAGGGTCAGGAGTAAGCCCACCCCCGGCATCATCATGCCCTGCATTACCACGGGGCTGAGCGATTACCCTCATCACCATCATCATCATCTCCACTTCTAGGACTTTACCAGGATTCACGAATCATTTCGCAGAGGCAGCTGGTGGAGCATGCAGCTTGGCAGGCCATATCATGAACGTGTTTGATGAAATTATTGTATATAGGTAAGAAGGGGGCCAGAGCAGAGCAGGTAAGGTAATGGCTGTGTCTGCTTTCTGCGTTACCTCCTCCTCGTCTCATAAGACTAACGCTGCTGTTGGTTGCGCACCCATGCTTGCAGGCAGATCTCGAGGATGAAAGTTGTGGCAGAGTTGCTACCTTTCACCGAGCGCAGCCTTCCTGCTCTTGCATATGCCTTTGACCGTTTTGAGTAAATCTAGCTTCAGCACCAACACTAGTTCTTGTCTACATTTGCCGATTTGGTTTTAATTATTGAATTAGCAACTACTATTAATTGGGATACACACGTGCGTCGTCTGTCAAACTTGGTGGTGCAAACTACTGAAGGGTAAGTATTGAAGGTTAAACAATAAGGACTTCAATGAGCTATTATTTAGTCATTCTAATCAACAATAAATATGAGTTAGCTACTTCTTATCCGTGCTCAGAGAAGAAAGTAATTTGCAGTGCTACAGGTACGTACACGCAATAGGAAAGTAGATTGCACGACCGTGGGGATTATGTGTATGCATACAATACTGATCAGTAATATTAGCTAATTAGGTAGGCTTGTGTACAAGTTCTGTCTCATCTCTTGTCGTTAGCACTTGTACACATCCACACGTGATTTGAGAACTCATCTTTTGTCGTCCTCCATCTCCCAAAGCAAAAGCATGACACTCATTTATCTGCAATTATTAGGTACCTATATTTGGCTGCATGGTGC
Organism: Zingiber officinale; assembly: GCF_018446385.1. Classification (NCBI taxonomy): domain Eukaryota; kingdom Viridiplantae; phylum Streptophyta; class Magnoliopsida; order Zingiberales; family Zingiberaceae; genus Zingiber; species Zingiber officinale. The sequence continues at coordinate 17,343,296 of NC_056004.1, forward strand.
ACGGTGGAGCAGCCCTGTCTTGCATGTCCTCTCCTGAAGCTACTATAGCCTTGTTTACTTGCTCCTGTAGATTAAATGAAAATTTTCATATATATGTATATATATATTCCTGGCGAAGAATTATATCTAGTTTCTTTCGTAGGAAATCTTGTAAAGCTTTCAGGAATTCCATATTTTATACATTCTTACAACACTGCCATAGATCCCTCAGTCGAGGTGAGATTTCTGAACATGTACATTTCTTGTAGATCGTAACCACTCGAAGCGGATTGCATATCCAGAATCTGATACCAATACTTTGTTGTCCGAGAAATACCTATTATTTTCTAACTGATCGACTTGCTTGTTACGGGGCTTGGACACATTACAATGCTGGTGATCAGCAAGCTGCCAAATTGGCTTTTCAAGGACGATACATGGCTTTAAAAAGTCGCAGCTTGATTATGATTTCCCGCGAGCTGGTAAGAGAATGACAACTAAATTACAAATAGAGGACAAATATGAAGGACAATAAAGGATGTGTGCCATCATCAAACCTAGCAGGGAGGGCATGCACTAGTTTTGTCGATCATTGCCTGTGGTAAGCTTTCATCAGTGAGAATTATTGCACCACTGCTTCTTTCTCAAAGCAGCGAGCCAACTATTGTCGTGGGTACCCATCCCATGAAAGAGCTTGAAGGTTTTGCTCTTTCGACCCCCTATGATTTCTATTTGGATCAGCTTTCATCATTGTACAGGAGGGCCATGTAGGTAACACATCTGAGTTCCCGGATGCTGCGAAAGCTTTCTTTATTATAAAACTTACATACTTTTTACAGCATTGCATCTGAATTCACACACATTTTGCAGGTTTTTGGGTCAATGGCCTTTCAATAAGATGTCATCAGGGCTTTTGTCCAGGAAATGACCTTCCAAGCAAGTCATTCAACCTTTTTTTCCATGTGAAGATTTGTTCCAAAGGCTTTTCTTGACAGTCACATCAGTTAAAGACAAGCTCATTAACTGTAAATTGGCATTATCTCAACAATCTGAGTCCAGAAGAATTACTTCATTTGTTTGCATGCAGCACGGGTTCTCACGTCGAGAACTCACTTTTACAGTTGACTTATTGACCAACTCATCTGATGATTAATATAAGTCTTATCTGGGAAGATGGAAATTGTTTTTTATTCTTAATTTATGTAATTTTGGATTACCTTTACTGGATCAAAATTATTCTTTTGTCATGATTAGCTCCTACCTCGACGTGGTTTATAAGGACTTCAAAAGTGGGATTCTTCCATTGAAATTTCATCAAACCTCATGACTTAGTTCTCTCACTCTCTCAATCATTTTCCTCGAGTTTCTTCCCTCTTCTTGTGCATGCTAACAGATTTAGTTGTAAATTAAATATTAATAAGAAACTACTATTGATTGATGATTGAACTCTGAATATCCTGACTTTCAATCAAGTATGATCCTCTATCGATGAATTATATACACTTTAAAACTCACCAAGGATATCTAATATAAACTATTCTCTATGATTCAGAATCAGTTAAAGTATACAGTAGAGCAGTTGTCTCATTATTCCTCGCTTATACTTTCTGCTTGAAGAAGTTAAAATTCAAGAGATGACCCAATTATCAAATCATTAAGACGCTGCTTTTTAGGTGCAACAATTCAAGAAGGACGCACCATCAATTCAAAATACTAAAAAGTCAAGGTGATGCCCCATCGTCAGTCTCAAATTCGTACATTTTTAATTTTTAATTGATATCGTATATCTAGTCGGTTAATTTAGATGATTAATTTGATCTGTTAAAATTTTTTTATCAGTTTTTAGAATAAATTAAAAAATATTCATAACAAATGATTTATCAGTCCGATCTAATTATTCATTAAGAAAAAATTTATCCATTCATTTATTAAAATTGAGATTCAATCCAAAATTTAAAAAGTATTATATTCTACCGTCACACTAGTGCTCCGGACACTCAAATTTATACATTTGAATGATGATGCGAATGATACACCATCATTGTTGATTATAATAATAATCTTTTATTTTAATGCATTTTCTCATATTTTACCTAATCAGGGAATTAAGACTATATTATTTTTCTTTAGGATTATCCATCTCTAATTGTGCTTAGGTTAAGGTTTATAAATGAATCAATCGATTCAGGAAAAACCTAATATTCAATTTAATAAAAAAATATTAACATTTATTCAATACATATAAAATCAAATAAATAAATAAATTTTAATAATTTACTAAATTAAATGAATGAAGTTATGTTTAACTCATTAATATTAATAAATAGGGATTATGAATTATTCATGAATAATATTCAAATAAAATATTGTTAACCATGTTCATCAATAACATTAAGATCTGTGCGAGCTAGAGGGGATTAATAGCTCTGATCGCTTCTCTTGATATCGTCGTTGCTTTATGCTCGTCGTTTGAATGCATAACGGAAACCTTGATTCAAACCTGACTCCACATGCACTACACTTGAATTTTACTTGGTATTCACCTCCTTGAGATGACTAATCCAATGGTCCACACCAGTCATCATATTCATTATGAACACTCTTCTTCTCAGAAACTTTTCAAAGGCAGAGAAGCCTAAACAAGATTACAAAATAAATCGAAAATAATTTTACAATAAAGAACCTTGCTTTACTTGTTTTTCCTTGCTTTGAATTGTCGCTTAGTGGTAGGAAATATAGCATCACTTTTGCCTCAAACCCTCAAGAACCGGATGCTTCAAAACTGCACGAAACTCTCTTTTCTAAGGTTTCTTTCGTGCTGACAAATGCCTCTCAATTGATTGATATTATTCTCAATCGATTGTCACGTCAGATCTGATCATTCAAACCTATAGAATGACTCTTTTTTGCCTAACAATTGATTGATGGCTTCCAATTGATTGCCTCAAACGATTCTTAAGCCTTATGTTCTCTCAAGAAAGCACTGTCAATTGATTAACCCAATCGATTGATAAGGCTGAATCGATTAGGTCAATCGATTCGACAAATTTTTGTTTCCTCGTAAAACTTCTACCAATTGATTGTGATTGCCTTAAGCCTAATCGATTCCGGATCCTAATGTGCTCCCAAAATAAGCTCTCAATCAATTGACTCAATCAAATCGATTGCCCAACCCTAACTCTGAATCCGAGTTTAGTGTTCCTTTGCCCAACCCTAAAATCATCCGTGATTTGTTCAGACTTCTCATTACCTAGCATCAAGTCAACTTTGACTTGCCAAGGCTTCTTCACCAAGTATCCTATTAACTTTTGACCCATTTGAACTTTCCATCTCATACGAAGTGTTCGGTTCTCCATGACCCACTCAGACTTACTGTCTTGTGCCAACTTTCTATTGGGCTTCCAATCACCAAATGTCCGATCCTCCGTGATCTACGTTGACTTTCCTCTTGCCAATTTTCTGTTAGACTTTTGATTGACAAGTGTCTATCCTCCATGGCCCACTTAGATCCCTTATCAACTTCCCATTGGACTTTCGATCATCAAATATCTGGTCCTCCATGACCCACTTGGATTTTCCTCTTGCCAACTTCTTATTAGACTTTCGATCACCAAGTGTTTGGTCCTCCATGACCTACTTAACTTTCTTCTTGCCAACTTCTCGTTGAACTTCAGATTGCCAAGTGTTGAATCCTCTATGACCCACTTAGACTTTTCTCTTACTAACTTTCTGTTGGACTTCCAACATCATCAACTATCTAGTCAACCTTAACCTACTTGACTTCACTCTCGCATATTGATTAAACATCGAAACTCAAGCTTGAACCAACCCGAGATTGGTCAACTTGGTCAATCTTGACCCGAGGTCGATTGTGTAGGATCAGTGGCGTTGATAAAGGGGGGGGGGGTGAATATCAATCTGTCACTTTTCGTTTCAATTTCGTTAGTTCTTTCTATCAAAATGGCAGTCGCAGTGGAATATAATAAAAACTTAAAGAAAATAATACTCACAAGATTTACTTGGTTTCCAACCTCCTAGGGTCAATACATCCAAGGCCTAATAACGGGAGGCGCCGCCCACTAGTGGTATGTGTAGGACCATAAATACACTAGAGTGGGGTGAATATTATTCTTCGAAAATCATGAGTTAAAATGAATTACGTAGCGGAAAAGGAAAAAAAAATAATGCTAACAATGTCAAGTTTTACTTGATTCGGAGGCTGTGACGACTCATACTCCAAGGCTAGTGATCGTCGACAGCTTTCGATGCGCAATCACTATCAGTTCGTAAATGGATTATAAAGATTGAGTATAAGAACTGAAAATAAAACTGTAATTGACAACAAAGAGAACTAAGTAAAGCCTGATGTCCGTTGGTGGAGCGTTACACCATCGTCAGAGCCTTTTTGAGACATTGCATAGGAAGGAAAATCGTAGCAGACGATGTCCTAAAGTTGCTGGTCGAAGACCCTTATATAAGCCCATTCTGGGCTCCTGGAACCCCTTCGGACCCTTGAACCATGAAGACGTGGCAACTTCTCATTGAAACTTCATCCGCTAAGTTTTATCCACCTCTAGGTGCCTAGACCCCCTTCGGGGGCCTGTACCGTTGACGTGCGTTTGACCAATCAATGCGCTCTAACTCAGCTCCTGGATAACTTTTCTGGTACGGGTGCCTTGACCAATTTCGGGCTCCTGGACCCCCCCTTTTTCGCACTTCTCCTTCCTACAAAAAAGAGTTAGTCTACGCAAATAAAAATATATTTATCCTGTAAAATAGAGTTAGCACAACATTAATAAGATAAAAGTAGTAATTAGATACTATCTCTTTGAGACCAAGATCTAGTCAAGGTCTCAACTTAGGTTTCTCAAATATATCTAAATTGGACCAACGCTTATATTTCCCTCAACCGGGAACACGTCCTCACTGGATCTCTTCTCCAGTTGCTTACCTCTTACTTACCAACTGCAGTCGCTTGACTTGCCTTTAACCCACCAGGTCTTCCCGCCAGTTGTCAGGTCTCGTGGACCCAACTGGACTTCGGCCAGTTGTTAGATCCCGCAGACCCAACCAGACTTCTTGCCAGATATCGGGTCCTGCAGACCTATTTGGTCTTCCCACCAATTATCGGGTCTCACGGACCTGGCTGGATTTCAGCCTGATGTTAGATCCTTCAGACTCGTCAACTCCTGTACACTTGGTAAAGAAATTAAACCACAAAATACTCTAACTTTAGTTCATTTGTCATTCATTAAAATATGAGTTAGATGATTAGTGCATATTGCACCAACAGTATCCTTTCCGGAACTATCCAGAGGTGGAGAAACTCATCTTATAGTTTGAGATACAAGCATAAATAATAATAAATGAAGTACAACTTGTAATAAATAAACCAAATAAAAGATGATTGTTGATCCGGAAGTCCTGAGCGTAGTGCACCCCTTGGAGCTTCCCCTGTCACAAAGCTTCGTAGCGTAGTTTTCTGAGTGCAGAGATGGAGAGTAGAATTGAAGAAGTTATCTTGAATGTAGAGTCTTCATCTTCTTTTATAGAGTTTGATCATATCCTTATCTGGATCAATTCTTATCTGGATGAACTCATATCTGGATCAAGTCTTATCTCTATCAACATCATCTGACTTGTCCTTATCCTCATCCAAATCATAAAGATGAACCAGATATTTTACCACATCATCTCAGCAATTCAGATCAAACCCAGTCGGTCTACCAAACTGTTGGTTCAGTCTACTGAACCGGTTTGGGTCTGATTTGACTCAAGTTAAGTCCGATTCACCCTAAGTTTAATCCCTTAGAATCAAGTTGCACTCTTGTAAATCTATCTAACCTACTAGGGTTTTCATTGTCTAGCTTCACTCACTAGGATTTTCACCATCTATCTTCACTCACTGAGGTCTAACTTCACTCACTAAGACCTCCACTGTCGAGCTTCACTCAACAAGACTTCCACCACCTAGCTTTACTCACTAAGGCCTAGCTTCACTCAGTAAGGTTTCCATTGCCTGGTTTCACTCACCAGGACTTCCCCTTGCCTAGGTTAGGACTAGTTACTTAGTAGACTTCTCACCCACCTAACCTTCAGTTAGGACTTACCCTTACCTAACCTTTAGTTAGGACTTTTCCTTGTTAGTCATTTAGTCCTGACTAGACCTCTCTCTTCCAAACATCAAGTCTTATTTAGATCAACCCATGGTCAAACTGATCAGACTTAGGTACATTATCAAATATCAAAACATTGGAAGTTGATTGCACCAATATATTGCATCAATAATTTTTCTTTTTTGATGTTTGACAATATATTTAAGTTAGCTAATTCATTTACCCAACTTTATTCTTCTCATGTCAAAGCATGAATGAGGGTTTCTTAACTTAAACCTTACATTTTTCTCCTTTGGTACATATTAAAAATTTTCTCCCAAGATTCATTCCTCTTATTCTTCAAACATGACAATGGAGGTTCTTCTCCTTTGTTTCTGAATTTTAGTTACTTAAATTAAATTGTTGTTAGACTTTAATTAGTAGAATTCGTATCCTAGCATTAATAAAATTTGCCTTGTTTCTGGTTGGTCAGATTATGAGATTTTGAGCTTAGGTTAGTTTTGATTTTGTCAAGAAGTTGTTCACATTGTAATCTTTAGGTAAGTAGATTCATGAATGGTCTAAACAAGTTCTAACTTTACATTGGCAATTAGAATCCATTTGATCTCAAGTAGTGGAAATTTTGATTAGCTTTAAATTCCTGTTTGCTAGTCGCATTTCATTTCCTTTCATTTAGTTGCATTTCATTTAATACTCTAGGTCTTTAATCTCAAATCATAAACTTTTATTTTTTATAGATTAAAACTCCAAAAAGAATTTTACATCTACATCATTCACACATTAACTAGTTCACTTGGAAAAATACGACTTGAGACCTATACTACATCTCTTTTCTCAATTTAAAATGGGGGTTCGTTATTAATTAATTTAAAGTACCACGTGATAAGCAATATGGTCTACATCAACAGGCAAAGGATTATTCTGGGAGATTTTGATGTGTGTATTTTATATAGGGTTTTTATCATGTTTGACGCATGTCTTCTCCCATTTTATATTAAGATATTTCATGTTATCTTCTTTTTGTGCTTTATTTTGATATTTTCCTATTTCGGAGGACTATTCTTGTAAAATACGGCGCTCAGATAATAATTAAATATTATGTGTTATTGGAGAAATAATTTTAACAGAATTTTTAGAAATTTTTATAAATTTTCGGGGATTTAATCGGAGCCCATAAGACGTATTTTGGAGGGGATAAAATTATAGACTTTGGAAAAGGTCTGTTTGGAATACCCAAATTTGGGAGTTGATTAATTCTATTAACCTGAGTTATAAAACCAATACCTAAGTTTATTTCCCCTAATTTCCCTTTTCTCTTCTTCTCTCGCTGATCCCTTCCCTTCTCCACCCGCGCCGAACCTCTTCTCCCCAAATCCACCGCCGACTCTCCTCTCCTCCGCTGAGCCATAGCCGTTGGTCTCCTTCTTTCCTCGCGCGAGAGCACCACAGCAGCCAGCGATCTCCCTTGTCCTCATGCGGGCACCCCAACCGTCGAGCCACAATCGCTGATCACGTCGATGCCCGACGCACTTCACGCGATTCTGCTCGACATCGCCACCTCCTCTTCTCTCCCGAGCTCCACTAGCAATTTCCTTCTCCCGATCGTCGACCACCATGGCTCGATGCCAGCCATCCGACGTCGGCCGCCAACCGCCTCGGTTCGTCATTACTATCGCCACGCTAGAAATTTCCTCAGTGAACATTACCACCAGTTGTGAATCTTCCGCAGCTACCCTTCACCGTTGGCGCATCATCCGGTGGGCTGAAGCTCTTGCCAGCGACATTAAAAGGAGAAAGGCAAGTAATTTCTCCTCTAATAGATATGGAAGTGTGTTTTCTTTGGTAGCACAGCATAGGGATTTAGAGAATGTTTCTGATTTCAGTGTGGGTTGCTCGTTTTAGTTACTACTCTGTTTAGAGAAATTATAATCGATTTTATGGGTCGCAAGTTTTCATTGGAATGGGATTTGCTTTCATTGTACCGGATTTGAGTGTTGTAGTCGCTGGGTGTTCAATTTCCAGCACTACCATTGTGCAGCTTTCTTTCTCTTTGTTGCTGATCGATTTTGCTTTCGGATGAGTTGTGGAAATTGCTGCCATGTGTTGCTGTGAACTAGGAACTAGGTTTCGGTATTGATTGGGATTTGAAGATGGTGGTAAAGCGTTCGGTCATTGGAATGGTTTCTTTTGTGGGATCGAATGGAATTAATGTTTGGGGTTGTGTTGTTTTCGCTGTGAGTTTGTTCCGGATTTTGTTGATTTAAATGGAGTGGTTTGGATAGATTGCTATGTGTTTCAATGATACACATTTTGATTAATAGTTAACTATCAGATTTGGGGTTAATGATTGAAATGGAATTAATGTATAGACTTCTAATCAGATTAGGGTTCAGTTAGCTATTTTGGTTCATGATTAATTTACCTAACTAGTTCATACTTGATTAGTTATATCATACACTATGTAATTGCAGGATTTGTGTTCAGGACGAGCGTCTCGATGTGAAACTACTTGGCATGATCTACGTATAAAGGCGGATACTTCTTGCTTTGTTTCTTTTAGTATTTTGACCTTGGTGCATGAACTATTTTGGATAAGAAACTATTTTTACCTTGACTCCACTCTTATTTTCCTGCGCTTGATACCTCCATGCGATCTTTGAGAAACTCGTTTTCATATCTATACAGTCTCTCATTGTTGTTCATAATAGATAGCAGATACTAGATACCATGGTTGTATGCTTTGATTGTTGTTTATGTACTATATTGAGCATGCTAGCTTCATGTAGCATACCTAATTTTTGTTTATAGTGGTATGATGACTGTTGTTTGTTTATATATTGTACTGAGCATGCTGGCTTCATTTAGCATACCTAATTTCTACTTATATTTGTATGATGACTATTGCATTTGATGCATCATATCATGGCATGCATGTCAACAACCAATTCTCCCTTGCGGTCGAGAGAGTCGTTGACCAGAGCCGCATCCTCGGCCACTCGAGAGAGTGGTAGCTGGAGTTGATGTCGCTTGTCCTGTCGTACCACACTCGGCCACTCGTGGGTAGTGGTAGCTGGAGTTGCGAGCAGCAGGGACCCCCTTCGCTGTGTAGCTAGTTAGCTACTCAGCATCTGTCCATCCGGTCACTCGAGAGTAGTGGCGGCCTTTGGGTGGTACAGTTGTCATCGATCCGACCTCTCGACCATATAGGGGTCATGGTGCAGAGAGGTGAGTGGGGTGACCATCCGTGCATACGCTGTTATTATACTTGTTGGCTGCTGTTGTTTACATATGCTGTTATTGTTGACTTACTGCTGTTGTTCACATATGCTGATATGCTTACTTACGTTGAGATGTACTCTCATTGTAGATGTTTAGACATTGGTTTATTCATTGGAAATTTGTATATACCTTGCTTATTACCTTTGTAGCCGTGAGCAGTATTGTAGCAGATTAGTACTACTTCTGTTCTTCTATTACTAGCCTAGGATATGATTTCATGTATGAATATTTATTATGATTTTATTTTAGTATCTGCTACTCCCCTTATGAGACTATATTCCTTTTGGCATTCTTCATTTGTTTATTTTTGTTCATGCACTATCTTACCTTTACCCGCTGAGTTCCAATACTCACCCCCTCGCAAATTGATTTTTCTTTCACAAGGTAGCAGTAGATGATTCCTGGATGCTTGGAGAGATGTCGATTGTCAGTCCTGGGTCCTGCGTTATATCGGTTTTGTTTCCGCTTTACTTATATTTTTAGTATACAACGATTTTAGTATTGTATGAATTGGTCTGTGTTTGGAGTTTGATTCGTGGTGTTTTGCTTTTGTGATCTTGTGGTTGTTTTATTCATTTATGTCCAGCCGGGTAGGCTGCGTATATTAATTGCGTGGTTATGTTGTTTCTATTATATATATGTGTGCTTATATCCAGCCGTGTGGGCTATGAATTATGTTTATATGTTGAGTATGCATGTATTTATTGCTTCAGATTGTCACCGGTACAGGGGAGATGCTGTCGAAATTTTTCGGTAGAGACTTCTCTGGGGGCGTGACAATTCTCATGTATTTCTTTTGATAGGGCACAAAAAGTAGTGAAAACGGAGAATTGAAGACCAACATTTGAGCTCATGCCTATGGCATGGGACGTGCTTCGTTTGGCGAACCAGTCTAGAGTGTGCATGCCCCATTCGTAGAACCTACCAAGGGCACCCATGCCTGTCGGTACGACCCATAACCAACTCCCCTGTGCAATCGCTGCGATCGACACGAGTGCCCATGCTGGCTGGCATGCCTCGTGTCGGGCACTCGCCCTTTTCTTTTAAAAGATTGATCTCATCTCCTTGAGAGGGGATGCCAAGTTGAGTCGCTCAAGGTCTCCAAGGTGTCCTGAGAAGACAATCTGGAGGTGATTTGACGCCATCAACACTTGGACTTGAGATCGGGAGCATCCGAAGGAATGATCTTGCAAAAAGACTAAGATTTCTTTGTTTGTTTTTTGAATTTCTGAATTTGAACTTGTTCATAATCATTCGAAGAAAGATTTCTAGTTGTAACTCCATTTATATGGAGTAGATTCTGAATTCTAGGACTAGGGATTAGCCCTTTGTTATGAACACCTTTGATTTGATCTATGAATGTTTGATTATTCTTATTCAATGAAATATTGATTTATGGTCTGGATCTACCATAAATATGATCTTGATGCCAAAAGCACAAAATTCACATCCTATAAGGATTTGAGGATGAACGGAAAGGAGAACTCAATCATCTGGCCCATAAAAATCTGAGACATGGAGGGTCGGCTACGAAAATAGATTGGTATGTCACGAGGAGTGTAGGCTGTCATTGATCTTAATAGATTAATTCCAATTCATCATCACATAGTAGGAGAGAGTTACTAGAGGATAGTGAGATCTCGTGATAAGGTCACCATATAAAAGTGACCCCTAAGCTTAGCTTCTTTGAAAGTAAATAATGAATTAGAGTTGATACACCGGTGTAGTTTCAAAAGTTTATATTGAATACCATACGATAGTCTATCTATATGAGCCATCATTGAGGATAGTGCATCCAAACATAGATCAGGTGTTTACTAACATTATGATGGAAATAAAATTCTAGAATTGTCTTCACCAATCAAATCCATCTAGATCTCTTTGCTTTCCTTTTCTTTCTTCTTGATCGAATCTCTTCCCTCACTCTCTTCATTGGATTTTCTAGTTCTTGACACTCAATATCCATGATTAGTCTAGATAGTTAAATTTGTTTAGAAAGCTAATATTAGACCATCAGTCTTTGTGGGTTAGATATTTTTTATTACTTGATGATATTTTCGTGTACTTACAGATTTATCCATTTCATGTAGCGAAAACTTGGATTTAAACTTGACTCCACATGTACTACACTTAGATTTTACTTGGTATCCATCTTCTTGAGATAATTAATCCAAGGGTCCACATCAGTTATCACGTTCACTATGAATACTCTCATTCTCAAAATATTTCTAGAGATGGAGAAGTCTCGTACAAACTTATTCTTACAAGAACATAACAATAAATGCAAACAAGATTACAAAATAAATTGAAAACGATTTTACAATGAATAAATTTACTTTGCATGCTCTTTTCTTGATTTACATTGCCTCTTGGTGGTAGGAAATGTAGCAACACTTTTGCCCCAAACCCTCAAGAGCAAGATGCTTTAAAACTTCACGAAACTCATTTTCTAGGATTTCTTTCGCGATAACAAATGCCTTTCAATTGATTAACTTTACTCTCAATTAATTGTCACATCAAATTCAATCATTCAAACATACAAAAAGGCTCTTTTCATCTGACCAATCGATTGGTGAGTCATACTAATTGATTGTTGACTTCCAATCGATTGCCTCAATTGATTCTGAAGCCTTCTGTTCTCTTGAGAATGCATTGTCAATCAATTAGCCCAATCGATTAACATGGCTGAATTGACCCTACTGTGCTCCCAAAATAAGCTCTTAATTGATGGACTTAACCGATTATTTTGGGCCAATGGATTATACTAATCGATTATACTAATCGATTGCCCAATCCTAAATTATAAATCCAAGTTTAGGGTTCTTTTGCCTAACTCTAAAGTAATATCCATAACTTGTTGGGACTTCCCGTTGCCTAGCATCCTGTCAATTTTGATCTGTCAGGGCTTATTCACCATGTGTCCGGTCAATGTTTGACCCACTTAAACTTTTCATCTCGTGCCAAGTGTTCGATCCTCCATGACTCACTCTGACTTACCGTCTCAGGTAAATTCCCTGTTAGACTTTTAATCATCAAGTGTTTGGTTCTTCGTAACCCACTTGAATTTTTCTCTTGTCAACTTCCCGTTGGACTTCCGATTGTCAAGTGTTTGGTTGCCCATGACTCACTCAAACTTTTCCCTTGCTAACTTCTCGTTAGACTTCTGATCACCAAGTGTCTGGTTCTCTATAACCCACTTGAACTTTACTCTTGCCAATTTCCCATTGGACTTCCGATCACCAAGTGTATGGTCCTCCATGACCCACTTGGACTTTCCTCTTACCAACTTTCTGTTGGACTTCCAATTCACAAGTGCCTAGTCTGCCATGATCCACTTGGATTTTTTCCTTGCCAACTTTCCGTCGCACTTCCGATCACTAAGTGTCTGGTCCTCTATGCTCCACTTGGACTTTCCTTTTGCCAACTTCTTGTTGAACTTCCAACATCATCAAGTATCCGATTAATCTTGACCTATCTGACTACTCTCTCACATATTGATCAAACATCAAAATCCAAGTTCGAGCCAACTCGAGTTTGGTCAACCTAGTCAACCTTAACTCGAGGTCGATTGTACTAACAAATAAAACTCTTATAAACATCATAAACAAAAAAAGAAAATTTTAAAATCAAGAAATAAATTTGTATTATCAAGATAAATAATCAATAAAAAATAAAAATTTAAAACAATCAAATAATATTGAATTGAAATTTCATAATATCTAAATAATCAAGCTTAAATCTGTAAAATAAAATCAAGTGGAGTTTGAACAATCATTTCAATAATTGAATTTATTTTAAGTTCAATTTAACTTGACTCAATTACCATATTTCATAAGTTTGAACATCCTGAAATTTAGCTTGATTGGACTTATTTAGGGCTCTACTTTTGTGCAACATATATAAATTGTGACTGTGCTACTATTTATATCCAGCACAAATTGCTAATTTTTTTTATAAAAATCAGCAGTGTGTCCAAAACTAAAATAATCCTAAAATTGTTCATGTTATTTTTAATTCTGTTAAACTGCAATTTTCACTCAGTAGAATATGAATTTTTTCCACAAGGGATATCTTTGCCTTGGTCGATGATGCAAACATGACAACTGCTTGCAATGGCTTCTTTAATTTCATTAATGTAACAATTGTCCAATTATATGGTTGTTCCATACATTACGAAAGTAAATTGTAAGAGATGATGAATTTAGAATTGGAAATTATCTTTTAACTTAATTATCATTTATAAATCTCGTTGAGTATATTTTTTCGCATTATTTACAATACTTGGTGCGGGTAAAATATTGATAATTCAGAATGGTCGTGCATGACATTCTGAAAATAAAGTTTTTTTATTGCATTCCTTTTTCTTGTGTGATTCAAATTTTTATGTTTTTATAATAATCAAGTGTTAATTCTAGAGAAGAGGATCTTCTCTCTTGGTTCGATCTACCAAGAAAATTTAGATCACAATTTATGCATATTACTTTCAGCATATTTATCACATTTAGAATTTAAATATTATTTGTCCGGAGTACTTTACTACTACACCACATATATATATATATAGCGATGATAAACATAGGATATTCGATTATTGGGTCGTCCGTTGTGAGTACTTTCATATTATTTTTGATGATCAGTGGAAAATTTTCATAAGACTTGTCATCCTCATAATTAGTCAGCCCGAAAGATTAGATAATTTGTACTAGCTAAAAAAACGACAACACTGTATTTTGAAAATTGATCGAACTTGATATTGTCCAACGTAACAAAGCATTATTGTACTCGATTTGGCTCGAGGCACACTCATAGTACTCCTTGCCCAACATTCCATAATACATAAGGACCAACATAAGCATGTGGCCATGGCTAAACATGGTGACAAAAAAACAAATACGCTCACCCCTAGCGCCCTCGCCAACCCGTCTCAGGGCCAACACGGAGCAGGTAAATCACGGACGGCTACTAGCCTTTAGAGACCATGGCTAAACATGAACCAATGCATTGTGATAAATATTGGTCATAAACTTATTAAAATGCCATTAAAAACATAAAATTTCTTACTATTCACACCGTATCATCCAATTTTTTTCTTGATTTTGTTCTTTCATTATTTTTCACCCGAAACTCCGAAACAACATTAGACAAACGCACACGAAAACAAGGTTTGTTAATAATGACAAAGTTTCTTAACTCACTCTTAGTCCAATACCATTGAGTCATAATTAAATCAAAGCACGAGCACTGTTGAAAATATATATATGTATGTCATTAACTAATTCTCATCAAGTTAATTAAACACTCATCAATAGTCATCATTACAAATCAGTTGAAGATTATGGAGGAGAAATTGAAGAATGAACAATTAGCCAACCCAGCCGTGTTAGAGATTAATTAGAATTATTGTCCTCTCGATCCACACACTTCAATCAGCACTGGATCCCCAGCTTAATTACCTATTAATTTAACAGAACAAATAAAACAATTAATCAATAACAAAAATTGAGCATAATTAATTAATCGTTAACAGATGTCAAGTTTGAATAGTTATAATGATTAATTACTCAATCTAGCATTTATAGCATATCTACTTTAAACCTGATTTAACTAATTGAATACGCTGTACCATGTACTAATTTTAGAAAATACAGAAACTTTGGTGTAATTTCAACACAAATTGAATTGGAATATAAATTTATTGTTGAAGAAATTTAATGAGATGTTAACATGTCATTATTATGCCATGTGAAAATTAATCTACTTATAATAATTAGCTAAGATTTTGGTCCTAAAATTTTGTGATAGATTTATTATACGATTGAACGTATCTGATATATTTAATTTGTTACAGGTGTTCTTTAATGCTAAAATTATTGTAGATTAGATTTCGTAATTAATTGAGATTATAAAAATATACCTGGATTAGATAATCCTCTAAGGTAGCGTGCCAAATTGCGGCATGTCGACGCTCCATGCCGGCCACGGACTTCCTCCCCAAATCCCACCGTTGCTGCCGTCGCCGTCGTGGGCTGATGTGGCGGCTGCGGTGGTAGCGGGCATGGCCATGGCATAATTGGAAGGCTCCACGAGCCACGCCGCAGTGCCGGCGCTGCCGCAGACCTTGGCGGCCGTCGAACTGTTCCCCAGCTCCAAAACCTCGTCGTCGAGAGACGACATGGCGCCCAACGGCGCCGGAGTCGAAAGCGCCGAAGACGACGTCGCGTCCTTGAAAAACACGGCGAGCCTCTGCCTCTGCAGCCTCCAATGAAGGTCTTGGTTGATGGAGCTCAACGACTCGATCGACGAGGCGATGCTGCTGCTCGCAATCCCATGGCCGGCGGCGCCTACGAAGCGAGAAGAGGTAGAAGAAGAGAAACCTCCTTCGTCGCCGTAGACGCAGACGGAAGAGGAGGTCGGGAAATTGCTAAATCCCAAAACAGGAGCGGCGCCGGGCGGCGAGAAGGGCAGGGAGGCGATGAAGTCGAGGCCGCCGGAGGCTCCACCGGGGTAGTGCCGCTGGGACACCAGAGCCGCGGAGGCAGAGGACCTGGACGAGCGCTTGTTCTTGCGGCAGCCGCCTCCCACGGGGACGTTGCGGAGGGCGCCGCCCTTGGTCCAGTAGCGGCGGCAGGTCTTGCAGTAGTGGCGCGGCTGGGAGAGGCTGTAGTTGTTGTAGTAGCAGAACTTGGTGTTGGGGGAGTCACAGCGGGGGCACTTGAGACCCTGCTCCGGCGGCACGGCGCCGCCTCCCGCGGCGTTAGACAACTCGTCGGTCATCACCGATCCAAGTAGTGATGAATATGGAGCAGTGGATGGAGTAGCTAGCTAGTCAATATATATGGTGTTGGCTTTCCTGCGGCGGAGGGAAGGAGAGCAGGTTCATGGCACGCTGCTCATAGGTTTCATGCACGGGATGGAGATTGACAGGTAACTAAAGAGACGTTGGATTGAAGCCTGTGATCGTCATCAAGTGGTGGAAGAACCAGTTGACGGACATGTATTAATTTGTGTTCTTGTGTGTTTGTTTGAGATGATGCAATATATATTATACATGATGGGAGGGAATATGTATGCATGGTTCATGGTTGCACAGAAAAGTGCAAGAATTAAAGGTACCATGAAATAGGGAAAGGAAGATGAATAGCCACGATTCTTGATTCCCACTGACACAAGAGCTCTATATACATGTAGCCTGCTGACTATATATAGTATGTATAAATTAATTAAATATATGTGATCAATTCATTGCTCTGCTACGCACGTACGTACGTACATCAAGTAATTAACTGGAACATTGTTAGGAGTAATATATATATATACATATCCAACAACACTAGCTATTAGCTAATCAACGCAAGAGTTCAGTCGTCCAATTAAGCTTAATTTACACGTAGAATGCCCAAAATTTCACAACGGATGAAATTATAATTAATCGGTATTAATTAGTACTTGATAACTAATACAACAGGGCATGCAGTAACTCCAATATGATACAATATGCAGCAGGCAGGGCGAGTGTACTGCGCAGTAATCATGAAGCAGCACATCATGGACAAGTCTTAATTGGCTTGGCATGCACCTCCAATGATATGTTGGTAGATGAGAACACATCGACCAGCTCCCTCCCTGACTAATTAATGCGCTTGATATATCGCAGCTTATGCATGCATACGATCGTATGTGTCTGGAATGCTCAGAGTACGGCTCTTCTTCTGCGTCTCCGATACAGAATTGTCACTGTGATATATGTACATCAAACTACTGTATCGTCTCTTACATTAATGCATATGGCGCCAATTCATTGAAACTGCAAATGCTGTTCATATCAAGTAGATCTGCTTGCTTGCATATACGACATATAGTTAATTGTTATGGAGGCCTCTCCGTGATCAGTACGAGTCACAGCTGGTGCATCTGCATTACTGCGTGCGTTGGAGGGGGAGGTGTAGGCGAGGGTGAGGTTGGGGGCAAGCAGAGACGACAAAGGAAATCCAGCCCGTGAACAAGCTCGCTGGATCAGCGACCGGAATCCCGTGATCCATAAACTTATTAATTAATATACATCTTCCATATATATATATATATATATATATATATATATATATATATATATATATATATATAAATATTTAGCTACCTTAATTCTTCCTTGAGTATATATATATATATATATATGTGATTGTTGGTCCAACAACCTCAGCTACGTACGCAGTCACCTGCTGTGTCTCGTGCCTTCTCCCTCCAGCCAGTACTGCTTCCAACTGATCAAACCCGTTGTTGTCACGCTTCTCGCTAGCGATGCCAGATATTGCTCAAAAAGAACCTTCCGCATTCATTTAAGCCTGTGACTGTGAGGAACCAATTTCAGACTGGAATTATTTTGAATTAGTAAGAGAACTTTGATCGGACTGGAATTATTTGGTCAAGGCATCCACATAACTGGAGACGGAAAGCAATAGAATCGATGTATATCATTTACCGCCGGTCAATGCTTTTATGGGTATTCATTGAGTGATCTTGTAGATGAATGAATATGGTAATTGAGTTAAATAGTTTTTGGTCCCTTTCGGGAAGTACATACTTCGAAATTAATAGAGCTAGTTGTAGTTTTTTTAATAAAAAATGATTGCATTCCCTTGAAAATAAAAAAATAGAATATTATTCTGTGAAAATTATGAAGGAAGTTGGTTGAGGATGTGGCTCCTTTATTGATCATGTGAAAACTCTACTCCGATCTATAATATATAAGAAATGTCAGTGACGGATTAGGGAAGAGGTCCCCGACATTGACCCTCCAACACTTAAGTCAGTCATCAGAATAGTAGAAGAATGCGGAGCAACGTATTAACAGTGAAAGCACAAGCGTGAATAATGAATAGCGCATACCTTCGCTGGTACATAGACCTCCTTTATATAGTGCTACAGTAGGCAACATGCACGCTCTCAAAGGTGCGGGCACGTTTTTCTAACATCTTATGAAAAGACATGTTAGAAAAGTGTCTCTAACACCATACCTTAACAGGGAATGCAAATCCTTAATAAGATAGTAGAAGTTTCCGTCATACAATTTGTCTATAGACCATGCCTTGTTGTCAGCGGCATTACCTTCCAGAGGGATATAAAGATATATGGGAGGGTCCCACTATTTGGCCGAGCGAAGTAACCGCTCTGTCGGGATTCCCCTCCCGGTCGACCTCGACTGCTTTTCTTCATAATAACTCAGTTTCAACAAATTGTTTCTAGTCCGACTGGACACGAGCTCCGATCGACCTGACACTCGCTTAGTTAATTGCGAACATCTAATATTCTGGTTGTATTGATCTCGTTCGGACGAGCAATCTGCCCCCATTAACCTGCTAGCCAATCAGACACTTCTAGACCGATTGGTAGTTGACGTTGAATACAACTCGACCCACTTTTGGTGAACCCGTTGGACCTCTGGCTTTGACTTTCCTGACTTTAACCTTCATGTTGACTGCTATCTTCACCCTTGACCCATGCTCAGTGGGCCCCCTTTTATTGCAGCATCCTAAGGATTCCCCTCAAGTCTATTCGAAGGAGGTTGTAAGTCTGATTGACTGGATGAGCAGTGTCTTCAGTGACATCCCCGTGATACGACATTCTCTGTTATAGGGCTGCTAATCTGCTCACATCATCTTCATAGTCATCGTTCTACCTTGCTGACTTGAGTTTAGAGCCGTCACTTAGCTATTCCGAATGTTAACAATGTCTCAGCTCGACTGCTTCTCAGTCAAGGATCCTTGCTGGTCGGGATAGTTGGCGACGACACTTAGTTAATTTTCCACTTCTTGCCGCCTCCTCGGACAAATGCTTTTTAATGCTTGCTGACGTCATCCCCTTTTCTGGAAGACTGTGCAAATCTTTGGTCATTATTGTTCAGCCCGCACACCCATGTCTTTTAATTAAACCTCATTAATATACCTCTATCACCAGCCGCCATGTGTCCCATCTCTGCCGCCGCACGCTTGATGTGACAAGTGGATATCTGTGATTATTGTGGCAAGCGCCATTTCGAATTCCACAGCCAGATCTCGACTTTGTTTTCTGTAACCCTCGATTCGACGGTTTGGAGCAACGTAACCGTCCACTGGGTTTATAAGCCCTTACTCATCATCATTCCCCTACTTCGTCTTCTTTCTCCTTCACGTACGTGCTTTGCCGCTTCCTTTCTTCCTCTTCATTGCCGATGATATTTCTCAATAAGATATCTTTTTCCTTCTCTCGTCGCGTCATTGATCTTCTTCCCTTTCTGTTTTCTATGATCGCGTCTCCTCAACCTCCTGTGTTTGTCCTCGGGTTGTGGTATACTTTGACTGAGTCTAAGTTCAACGGTGATGAAATTGACCAGATGAAACTTACATATCGTTTCCCCTCCGATTATCAAATCGTCATCCCTTCCGCCTATGACCGACCCCATTTGCCTCCCGAAGGCTTTTTACCTTTCTTTAAGGATCAATTCTGCATCAGTCTTCGTTTTCCCTTTCACCATTTCTTCTCCGCCGTGTGTAAATATTTCCATATCTCTGTGCACCAACTAGTGTCCAACTTCTTTAGGTTATTGTGCGGGGTGGTCGTGCTATTCTATCTGCATGACATCCCTTTTGTACCTAGGGTGTTCCATTATGTTTACTATCCCAAGTTGTCCGAGCGGGGGACCTTCTCTTTCAAGCCCGAGTGGGTACTGTTTTTTTTTTTGACAAAATGTCGTCCTCCAATAAGTATTGGAGAGAGCATTACTTTTTTATTCGTTTTCCCGCTCGGCTCGACTTCCCGACCGACTGGCAGATGGAAGTGATAAAGCCTTCATCACTCATGAGATATCGAAGTTGATTGGACTACCTCCAAGCAACCTCTAGTCTGGCCGGTTAGAAGTATCATATCCATCGGCTACTGCTGGATAGTGTCATATATGTATTCAAGTTAAGCCTGATTCGCACGTGGTTGGCCCTTACCCTAGGTATTCTCTTTCTTCTCCCCATCTTTGAATCTAATTGATTTCATTTTCTTTTTTTACATCTCAAATCATGCTGAGGGCACGATTGAGCGGCAAAATCAGGCTCGCTAACACGACATGCTACGAGCGTTGCTAAGCTAGAGAGTCGTGGCTTACAGCTGGTCGAATAATCCAATGATCTGACTGACGACGTTGTAGTTAGCAAGGCAGGAGGAAGCCAAAAGGTGGCTCATAATGTTGTGGCTGCCACAGCTAAACTCCCTCCCGAACAACCTTCACTATTGCCGATCACAGTGCCCTTGGAGTCAGCAACCTCAGGTGAGCCTTTAATCCAAAGACACAAGAGGCATTGAAGGGAAGGTGCGTCCCATTCGGCTACCTCTGCCTTGTAGACCCCCGCCCATGCTGCCTCGCATTTATCGTCTGAGCGGGGTGAAACTTCATCTCCCGCTTTTCCCAAACAAGGGACCGCTGCGGATCCCACTCCTCTGTCGTCCGACCGGACACCTTCGCTATCTGCGCTACCGTCGTGGACCATATGCGTGTCGCCCGTCGCGTATATGCCACCCCAGTCCTCCTTGCCAGCAACCCAGGTGTCCACCATCTGCTCCTCCCCTTTGCCTAAGTCCACAGGTCAGACTACCTCCGAGCCATCAGGTTTGAGCGACCGAAGACACATAACGGCTATCATCCACTTACCAACGGACGAGTGGCGCCATCCCGACGACGCCGAACCGTGCTCTCCCGAACACCTAATCAGGATTCAAGGACCGATGGCATAAGTTTGGGCCGATGCCCAGGCCCATGCAACCACCATTTCTCCTGGCGAGCTTGTGGACGGCTACACTCAGAAGTCCGCTGTGGTATGTATATCATCCTTATTTTTACTTGCATATTTCCCAATCGGTCATGCTTAACCTATTTTTAATGTAGTTTTGGGTCGAAAGTCTGGCCATGTACCAGAGGTTAGCTTTTTTAGAGCACGAAGTGAAACAACTATGTGCTTTGAGCGACCCCTCGGAAACCTACCGGGCTCACTTAGAGCAATTGGCGACCGAGGTGGCTCGGTTGAAGGACGAACTAGAGAGAAGCTCCGAGCAGGTAATTGGCTCCGAACGGGCGCTCAATGCAGAGAGGAGCAAGAATAATGATCAGGCCTTACAAATTGAGTGACTCACCAAGCAGGCCAATAGTTTTGAATCCAAGATTAACTCCGCCAACGCCAGAAAACTCTGAGAAATCGAGGACCTAGGCATCAAAAATAAAGAGGCTCAGGTCTTGCCCCAAAATCTCAAGGAGGCTGAGGCTGCTCTCGAGATCGAATGGGCTAGCCGCTCTGTAGAGCAAGTAGCTGCGCAGCTCCAGCTCGACTCCAAAGGAGCTAGCCTAGCTAAAAGTTTAATTGGAGGCGTCCCGAGAGACCTTCAAAACGTACCAAGAGGAAGAGCCCAGACGACTTAAAGTTTTCAAGCGCAACTATCTCCGTTCTGACCCTTTCAATGACAGACTCACCGATCGAGCTCTTCACCTCTTCAACTGTGGCATTGATGGAACTCTTCAACTGCTGAAGGACGACGGCTATCTCTCCTGTGCTGACCAACAAAATCATAAACAGGGAGAAGCTCATCGAGTCGCTGTCGGACGATGTGATCGACTATCTCAAATAACCTTCTTTTTAGTTTTTCAAGCCACCTTTTTTAGTCCCCTTGCTAGTTTGTAAAATTTTCTTAGTGTAATGAACACGCGCCCGTTCAGCGCTTTACAGCTTATGTTAAATGTTCCAAGTGTTCTTCCATGCATCCCCGTTCGACTCCATAAGACTGTCTGGTTTTTCGTTTTATAGTCTTATAATCCTGGTAGAAATATTCTAAGTGTGAATCCTTATGCTTCCACTCTTCTATGTAACTAGCCGTTAAGATATTCAACTGATCATTTCAGTGTAGGTTGAACAACCTCTTTGCCTTTCCAATAAAAAATCTTACCTGCCAATCGACGGTAGAACTGGGGTTTACAATCGTCGCTTGACTGTCCAATAACTTTAATTTCTTCTTGTGTTTATAGCCACCGCTTAGCTGTTGTCATCGACTCTCGGGTTTATAGCAGCCGCTTGACTTTATAACTAAACAATTTCGTATTCAGGGTTTATAATCGTCACTCGATTTTAATTAGAGTAGACTCTTGGATTATAGCCGCTGCTCGGCTGTTGATTTCCTCGACTATTAGGTATATAGTCACCGCTTAACTTTAGTTGTTATAGGCTCTCAGGTTTATAGCCGTCGCTCGGTTGTTGATATTCTTTGACTCAAGGGTTTATAGTCGCCACTTGACTGTTGATATTTTTTAACTCAAGGGTTTATAGTCGTCGCTCGACTGTTGAGCCGGGATTTACAGTCGTCGTTCGACTATTGATTTCGTCAACTCTTGGGTTTATAGTCTCCAATCGACTGCTGGTCTGGGGTTTATAGTTACTGCTCGACTATTTTTCTAAGGTTTATAGTCGCTTCTCGACTGTTGATTTTGTTGTCTCTTGGGTTTATAGTCGCCGCTCGACTATTGTTTGCGTAGACTCTTGGGTTTATAGCCGCCACTCGACTTTTAACTTGGCCGATCAGCATAAGAGTCTGAGACACTTGAGATTTTCATTCATCATTACCCTACAATTACAAAATAGACTTTTTTATAATTGTAGTGGCATTCGATTATGCACCTATCGCCTGACCCTGTAGGGCTAGTGATTGTTCGCACTTCAGGGTAGCTCAAGATCTCTCCCATTCTCATCTTGTAAATAATAAGTTTCTGAGCGGAATTTTCGAATAACTTTATAGGGTCCTCCCCACAGGGCTTCTAATTTAGTGACATTGCCGACCGACTTAACTCTTTTCCATACCAAGTCACCGACATGGAATGATCTTGCGACCACCCTCCGATTATAGCTCTGTTTCATGCACTGTCGGTATACCATAAGCCGGATGGCGGTCTTATCTCGTACTTCATCTACCAAGTCAAGCTCCATGAGCCTCCGATCGATGTTTCCTTCATCATAGAGCTGCACCTGGTCGGACTCTACTCCAACTTCCACCAAAACCACTGCTTCACCCCTGTACATTAGATGGACTGGGGTTATGCCGGTCTACTCTCTGAGTGTGGTGCGATAAGCTCATAGTATATTAGGGAGTTTGTCAATCTAGCTACCCCCGACCTAATCGAGTCGCAGCCGTAATCCTCTAAGGATCTCCTTGTTGGTAACTTTTGTCTGTTGGATCGAAAGCGCTAGGGGGGGAGGGTGAATAGCGCTCGTGGCTATTTTGCGTTTCGGAGTCAAAAATCGTTCGAGAGTTAAAGCAGCGGAAATAAAAAGAACAAACACACAAGAACTCGAGGAGTTACTTGGTTCGGAGCATGTGGCGACTCCTACTCCAAGGCCCTCGATCTTTGATCGCTTCCGGTGGGCAACAACTATAAGCTCGTTAATGTGTTTACAAAATGAAGTACAATGATTAAAGGAAATGACTAAATTATACCAACGACAGTAGGAAAAAACTGAAGATTCGGAGCTTCGGGTCGTTGGTGTCAATTCGCAGCACTTCTAGGTCGTCTCGTTGGCAACACGTTGAAGAAAGGAAGCTTAGAACTTGATTGTTTGAGTTCTGCCTCGAGACCATCTTTTATAATGTGCTGAAGGCGCCTCCAAGCCTATCCAAGGCGCCTCTAGGCCGTCGAGTCGCACGGTGGATCAACACAGAACTGGTCGCACCTTATCTGGTTTAAGGCCCCTTCAAGCCTCTTCAAGGCGCCTTCAAGCCTTGGTCCAAGGCGCCTCCAGCTACGTCCGAGGCACCTCCAGCTCCTCTGGATAGCTGGCTTCGGCTTGCACCTGAGGCACCTCCAAGCTCCATGGAGGCGCCTCGGACACTGTTCATCCGAGGCTTAACTGTGGCTTTTTGTACCTGCAAGATGTGTTAGCTCCAAAACAATAACCTACCCTGCAAGACAAGTATTAGCACATAAAATATAGGAAAGATAGTAAATGACAGTCTCCGAACTATCCGGGCCTGACTTCAGATTTCCAACTAGAAACCCTAGGTCAACCCGACGCCTATTGTTCCCTCTACGGGGAACGTGTCCTCACCTACTCTCCTCAGGAGAGATTAGCTGGTGCCAGTAAGGTCCTCCAGACCAACTGGACTTTCTGCCTAGGGTTACCACCCCCTAGGACCTAGGGTTATCGCCCCCTAGGGTTTTTCTCCACATAGGGTTACCACCCCCTAGGACCTAAGGTTGCCGCCCCTTAGGGTTTTTCTTTACCTAGGGTTACCACCCCCTAGGACCTAAGGTTACCCTCCCTAGATTTTGTTTCTTCACCTAGGGTTACCACCCCTAGGACCTAGGGTTACCACCCCCTAGGATTTTTACCTTGTCTAACCGCAGCTAGGACTTTTGCCTAAGTATCACTTAGGACTTTTCTGCAAGCTCCATGAACATATTAGATAACAAGTAATCTTAACTTTGAATCCCTTGGCCATTATCAAAACTAAAGTTCGATAGTTGGATGCTTCCCGCATCAACAATCTCCCCCTTTTTGATTATGACAACCGAAATTCAAATTTAAGAAAAAAGATGCAATAAAGAAAGGCATAACTAGCCTAAATTTAGCGCAAGGATAAACTAATTTAGTCCAAGAGTTTTATAAATTTTACAGAATGCTCCCCCTTAATAAAAGCTCTCCTTAAATTTATAAATTTTTAAACTTTTAATTCAAACTTTCTTTAATTTCCTTTTGAATTTCTTCTGAATTTCTTCTACTCTCCCCATTTGCCATATATCAAAAATAAATGAGTAAGAATAATCAATGACCTTAGCTTATTTTGAGAAACTTTTCAAAAAGTTAAATTTGATAAGATAAAATTATATTGACTTTGAAAAGTAACTTAGTAATTTTTGATATCAAAACATTTAGTTAAACTTTGAAAAAGTTTTTTTTTTTGAAAGATATTTAGTTAGATTTGAAAGCTCTTTGAAAACATTTAGCTGCTAAAACTTGAAATGCTTTTGAAAATACTTAGTTTTGAGAGGTACTTAGCCAAAAGTTGCGTAAACATAGGTTAAGTTTTGAAAGATTGAAACAAACGATTTTTGAAAGGCAAGTTTTGAAAAATAGTAGGCTAAGTTTTGCAATTGGAGAGACCTTTTTGAAAAAATATTTAAAGCCTTTCAGGAACCATTAAAGAGGTTAAAAAGTTGGGTTAACTTAATTTGTGAGAAAATTCAAAAAGTCCATATGACTTAGGTAATTTTGAAGATGGATATAGAGGTTAAAAAGAAATTTTTAGGAATTTGAGAATCCTTAAGGGCAATGGAGGAGTAATAAACCTAAGACCCTAATGTCCAGGCATGAGCGAAGTTAAAGAAATTGGAAATTATTCAATTTTCTTTTGCAAGGTATCAGAGCCTTAAAGCGCAAGATGAGTTAATTTGCAATGTTAATATTCTTAACCAACTGTCTAACCTTTAGCTACTGGTTGAATACCTAGAGGGCACCAGTTTTCACTTGGTTAGTCAAGTTAAGTTAGTAATCCAGTTAGATTTCAGTAGGGCTGGATCATTTAACTTGATTAATGTGGAGTTAGTTTTTAACGCCCAGACTCACTATGATGCACAGATATAAGTATTCTGGAGTCCAGCCTGTACCCTATGCATCTCACGCCGTTCTAAGTTTCGCAAACACAAACAAGTTAAGCCTAGTGTGCTTGTGAGATGTTCTGGCTGAAACTAGGGGAACATGATTTCTAGGGGGAAGAACCTAGGTTAAGTCCAAATTTTGAAAGACTAATAAAGTTGGGATTTTGAAAACATTATTTTTCCTAGAATTTGAAAAATTAAGCAATTTTGAAAAAAAAAAATTTAAGTCCTATGTAGGAAAGTTGTTTGGAAATCAAGATCTATTCTACTCAATCACATTTCTATGTGTGCAGAATTAAGCAAAAGAAGACTGGTAAGTAACTAAATTTTACTAAGCACAAGTACGACTGGTAAGCACAAAATAAGTAGAGTAACTGAGTACAGCTAGACTGGCAGATGAAGGTGTCTGTGTCTAAAATCCAGGGTACAATGCATGAGATGATAGCGTCAAAGAGTAGGGTCATTAGCTGGAGGTGGTGCAAGGGGCTGCTCGGGTGCAGGCTGTCCCTGGCGATGTATCTCACCTCGGAGAGAAGCGAACCCGACAGCTATCTTAGATCGTAGGGATCGGAGGAAGCGATGACTCTCTAGAACCGCTCGTCGCATCTAAGTGGACTGAACCTCGAGACGAGTGAGTCTGTCCTCGATGGAAAGTGGTGCCGAGGTTGAAGGTCCGACCGAAGTGGAAGGGCCGGCGAAGGTGGAAGGTAATGGATCTCCAAAAAAGTCCTCGGCTAAGAAGTCGGGCCACTCAATGTCAGGCGGTGCATCCTCGGCCTCTGGATCAATCGGAGCGGCGGCTGGCTGTGGTCGACCCTTCCAGGCTAGAATCCCCTCAGCGGTGACCTCTATACTGGCTAACCAAAGACTACGCTGCCCTAACTCGTCGTATAGTGTAAGGGGGATAAGTGTCCCTACGACCGTGTCTATCCTGAGGGAGGAAAAGATCTGAGTCAAGATATGACAGTAGGGCATGTGGACTACTCCTGATGTGACTGTACTAGATGCATGCATGATGTTGTAGAACATATGCAGTGCAATATCTATATCTAAGCACTGACTCAGGGTGTACAGAAAGAATGAGTGAGAGGATCGCATCTTCGTTACGTCCCGAGATGTGATCGGCAAAATGCATACTGTCAGGACTCTATACATAACGTAGTCCTGAACCCTAAGAAGAGTTGACCTGAACTCAGTCAGGCCAAATTATGGTCTCTCCTCCCCGAAAAAATGCATATGGATGGTGTCTAATGTGATATGGGAATAGGGATCACCGAATGGTAGATCCCTACCCGGGTAGCATAGGAATGTACATGTAGACTCCCTAAGCTCTAAACTAGTGCGAATCAGGGAGGGAGTAAACTAGATGTCTGTTCCACCAACTCTGGTGGAATACGTGCTATCATCAACCTTCTCGAGGTTGTGATAGAACTGTGCACACAAATCTTGGTTTACTGTAGTGTTGCAGTAAACCAGTTTTCCTAACTGATAGTGTTCTATCATCTGAGTTGCGGGGTGACAGAACTGGGCAAAAAATGACCTACCTACGTACCTAGGTTTAATGGATTCAAATGTAAATCAAGTAAAGTCTACCATATGCCGCTCAGAGGGGAATCTAGGATCCGTAGATGGGATCCTAGCCGGTGTAGGATCAACATGTTAGCGTTTTCTGATTTATGCAACATAAAAAGCATAAAAATAACATATAAGGACAATAGGATAGTTGAAGAAATACCTAGGAGGCATTGTAGGATGATCGAAGGAGTTTGGATGGGTTGAAGGCGCCTTAGAGGGAAGAAATCGCTGGATTTTGAGAGACAAATCGCGTGGAACTTGAACCGTGAACGAACAGAAAGTATTCTGTTCGTTTCTGAAATTCGTGATTGAAGGCGCCTTAGACGATGCTTAAGGCGCCTTAAATAGGCTGTTGGAAGCGCCTCGGAGAGCATCCGAGGCGCCTTTAGTTAAGGCGGCGGGAGATTTCCCGCCGTGATTGAGGGCGTCTCCCTGGTGTGGGAGGCGCCTTCGATGTGCGCCTATGTGTTTATCATGTTTTTTTTTTAAAGTTTTGTAATTTAAGGATTTGAAAATAATTAAGTAAAATAAATAATTTTCGTTTTGAAAATAGTTATGTAATTTTTAATTTAAAAAAATATTAAAATTAGATTTTGAAAAAAAATATTAGGTTAATTAAAATTTTGAAAGAATATTAAATTAATTAAATTTTGAAATATGTTTAGTTAATTAAATTTTGAAAGAATATTAAATTAATTAAATTTTGAAAAATGTTTAAGTTAATTAAATTTTGAAAAATGTTAAGTTAATTAAATTTTGAAAGAATATTAAATTAATTAAATTTTGAAAAATGTTTAAGTTAATTAAATTTTGAAAGATGTTAAGTTAATTAAATTTTGAAAGAATATTAAATTAATTAAATGTTTAAGTTAATTAAATTTTGAAAAATGTTAAGTTAATTAAATTTTTAAAAATGTTAAGTTAATTAAAATTTTGAAAATATTAAGTTAATTAGATTTTGAAAATAATATTAAGTTAATTAAAAATTTGAAAGAATATTAAATTAATTAAATTTTGAAAAATATTTAAGTTAATTAAATTTTGAAAAATGTTAATTTAATTAGATTTTGAAAAAAATATTAAGTTAATTAAATTTTGAAAAATAGTTAGTTAATTAAATTTTGAAAAATGTTAAGTTAATTAAATTTTGAAAAATAGTTGGTTAATTTAATTTTGAAAAAGATTAAGTTAATTAAATTTTGGAAATATTAAAGTTAATTAAATTTTGGAAATATTAAAAGAATTTTTAGTTAATTAAATTTTGAAATGTTAATTACTTTTGAAAATTATTTAAGTTGGATTTAATTTAACTTAATCAAATTCCTGTTTAATTTTAATTCTTAATCATCTCATCCGATCTAAGTTTTTCAATTAGGGGATCTTATGATTGTGTGAGATGAATTATGTTCAATTGTAGGGTTTGTTTTAACTTTGTGTTAGATTCGGGTTTAGCTTTGGACTCAACAAATAGGCATTCTTTGGATAAACTTCTGGGCTATGGTGAGTCACTTAGACATCATTAAAGTAACCATGTTTTCGAGGTTTTCCAAATAGTCCTATCCACTGAACTTAGTATAAAACCTTGGTCTAACTAGTTAGGATCCATAAAGGGTAGCTTCGGTCAGTTCCACTTAGCTAAATGCACCAGGTCGAGGTCATATCTTCCTAGACATGCATAGACTAAGCTTCCCTAACGTACTATCATCTAATACTTCACCAGTACCGTGGGTCAAGTTAAACTTAGCCCTTTTTATTCTAGTCCTAATTACCCTGTCGGGTAGTTTGTGTTTAGTTTCCCTGTCGGATAGGTTCCTTTTCGGAAGTGCCAGATATTCTAGAGCCTCCATTACTGATTTTCCTATAAGAGTAAAATAATTTTAATTTAATTGATTATTTATTAAAAAAAAATTAATTAATTTATTTGTTTGTTAAGATAATTTTAATTTAATTAAAGATAATTTTTATTTATTAAGATAATTGAAATAATTTAATTATTTATTAGTTAAAATAACTTTTCTTTTTGCTCCCCCTGGATCATAGCCTCGATAAAGTGTATCAAGGTAATGTACTTGATCCTTGGGAACCCAGTATTGACCAAGTCTAACTTGATTGACCAGGTTGGACTTGGGTATCCATGCTTGGACTAGTTTACTATTTGGTTTATTAACTAACGATAGGTAAGATCGATATTTCCTTCTAGATTTAAAACCTAGTCAAGTTCTATTGTAAACGGCTCTTTGAGTCCCAAGGATTAGGTCAAGGTTCTTGAACCCCAAAGAAAATCGTTCTAGGGTAGTCTTCAAATCCTTGACTTGACTTTTCAGGTTGGAATTCTCTTCCTCAAGTTTTTGAACTTGAGTTGAGGTTCCAGTCTGAACTAGATCAGTCAAGGATTCGGTATTAGTTACTTCTTTAAGGAGTGTTACCTCCTTTAGAAGCGTCTTGATTCGAACTTTGGACTTAGCTACTTTATGCATTAAGTAATTGATTAAACTGTATAAACAACTTTTACTTACAGTGGATTTGGCCCTTCAGAAACGGATGGGAATCCGTGGCTTCTCTCAGACTCGGTTTCCGATTCGTCCTCGCTTTTGGTGTAATCTCGGGCTGTCAATGCGAGGAGGCTCGCCTGCTCGACTTCTTCGTCGTCGGATTCCTCGGAAGAAGATTCGTCCCAAGTGGCCTTCAGAGCCTTCTTCCTTCTTGGTCTCTTTGGATCCTTTTGGTTCGGGCAGTTCGCCTTGATGTGCCCCTTCTGATTGCACCCGTAGCAAGTCACCTCGAATTTGATCTTTGAGCTTGTTTGAGCTTCTTTGGTCTGGATGACCTTTTTGACGTCCTTTTTGTTGAAGCCCTTCTTTTTGTAGAG
This sequence comes from Zingiber officinale, assembly GCF_018446385.1. NCBI lineage: Eukaryota > Viridiplantae > Streptophyta > Magnoliopsida > Zingiberales > Zingiberaceae > Zingiber > Zingiber officinale. The sequence goes on from NC_056004.1 coordinate 17,373,765, forward strand.
TTTTTTCATCAGGTTGATGAATTCGCTTGTGAGTTCGTCGTCGTCTTCTGAGTTTTGTTCCTCTTCTGATTCTTGTTCAGTTCTACATTTTGACTTTGTTTCACGTGCTCTTCCTGTACCTGCAATCAAAGCCAACCCTTTCTCGGTCGGACGTGAGTTAGTCTGTTCGTGAAGCTCAAACTCAGAAAACAACTCATCCAATTCAATAGTAGAGAGGTCCTTAGAAACCTTGTAGGCATCTACCATGGATGCCCACAAGGTGTTCCTCGGAAAGGCGTTTAAGGAGTACCTTATGATGTCCCGGTTGTCTACCTTCTGTCCGATCGTATGGAGACCATTGAGTAGTTCTTGAATTCGAGTGTGGAGCTGGCTAGCCGTCTCACCTTCCTGCATTTTCAGATTATACAATTTATTAAGTAATATATCTCTTTTGCTTACCTTGGTGTCGGAGGTGCCCTCGTGGAGTTCGATTAGCTTCTCCCATAGCTCTTTTGCGCTGGAGAACGGTCCAATTCTATTGAGTTCCTCCTTGGTCAGTCCACATTGGAGTATGCAGGTAGCCTTTGCGTTCGCCTCAACTTTCTTGATTAAGGATGCGTCGTAGTTCTGGTATGACACTAATTTACCTGAGCCGTCTAGTGGGAGTTCAAGTCCTGTCTTAGTGATCATCAAGACTTCGAACTGGGTTTGCAAGTACGCCTCCATCCTGCCCTTCCAGTACCCGAAATCGTCTCCGGTGAAGAGCGGTGGTCGAGCGGTGCTATAACCTTCTTGAAGTTCCATTTAACAGATATGCACAAACACAATGGAAGAGATGTTCCAAGACTAGGTCTTGGATTAATAGTGTGGGAATATGTTTAATAAAATAACGAACTAGACTAGTGTTGCATCGTCTTCAAGTTAAAACCGATTCGAAGGAAAAATAATTAGAATTTAGCTATTAAGCTAATTCTAATTGACTTCGTAAAACTGAAAATACCACGAAAAAATTGCTTGAACGGTGGTTGCACCGATTCAAAGCGACCCCGCTCTGATATCAATTGTTGGATCGAAAGCGCTAGAGGGGGGGTGAATAGCACTTGTGGCTATTTTGCGTTTCGGGTCGGAAATCGTTCGAGAGTTAAAGCAGCGGAAATAAAAAGAACAAACACACAAGAACTCGAGGAGTTACTTGGTTCGGAGCCTGTGGCGACTCCTACTCCAAGGCCCGCGATCTTTGATCGCTTCCGGTGGGCAACAACTATAAGCTCGTTAATGTGTTTACAAGATGAAGTACAATGATTAAAGGAAACGACTAAATTATACCAACGACAGTAGGAAAAAACTGAAGATTCGGAGCTCCGGGTCGTCGGTGTCAATTCGCAGCACTTCTAGGTCATCTCGTTGGCAACACGTTGAAGAAAGGAAGATTAGAACTTGATTGTTTGAGTTCTGCCTCGAGACTATCTTTTATACTGTGCTGAAGGCGCCTCCAAGCCTGTCCAAGGCGCCTCCAGGCCGCCGAGTCACACGCGTGGATTAGCACAGAACTGGTCGCACCTTATCTGGTTTAAGGCGCCTTCAAGCCTCTTCAAGGCGCCTTCAAGCCTCTTCAAGGCGCCTTCAAGCCTTGGTCCAAGGTGCCTCCAGCTACGTCTGAGGCGCCTCCAGCTCCTCTGGACAGCTGGCTTCGACTTGCACCCGAGGAGCCTCCAAGCTCCATGAAGGCGCCTCGGACACTGTTCATCCGAGGCTTAACTGTGGGTTTTTGTACCTGCAAGATGTGTTAGCTCCAAAACAATAACCTACCCTGCAAGACAAGTATTAGCACATAAAATATAGGAAAGATAGTAAATGACAGTCTCCAAACTGTCCGGGTCTGACTTCAGATTTCCAACCGGAAACCCTAGGTCGACCCGACGCCTACTGTTCCCTCTATGGGGAACACGTCCTCACCTACTCTCCTCAGGAGAGATTAGCTGGTGCCAGTAAGGTCCTCCAGACCAACTGGACTTTCCGCTTAGGGTTACCACTCCTAGGACCTAGGGTTACTGCCCCCTAGGGTTTTTCTCCACCTAGGGTTACCACCCCTAGGACCTAAGGTTGCCGCCCCTTAGGGTTTGTCTCTACCTAGGGTTACCACCCCCTAGGACCTAAGGTTACCCCCCTTAGGTTTTTCCCTTCATCTAGGGTTACCACCCCTAGGACCTAGGGTTACCACCCCCTAGGGTTTTTACCTTGCCTAACCGCAGCTAGGACTTTTGCCTAAGTATCACTTAGGACTTTCCTGCAAGCTCCATGAACATATTAGATAACAAGTAATCTTAACTTTGAATCTCTTTGCCATTATCAAAACTAAAGTTCGAACGTCGGATGCTTCCCGCACCAACACTGTTTGACCATTACTTTGGAGGTAGGCCACTGAGGTGAAGGCCTGCAATATACCATAGCCCTTTCATCACTCCTTGAGCTTTCGCCCTGTGAACTGTCTTCCGTTGTCAGAGACAAGCAGCCGAGGGATGTCGAACTGATATAGGATGTTTTGTCATATGAACTTGATAACCATGTATTCAGTTATCTTGGCGAGCGGCTCGACCTCCACCCATTTTGAGAAATAATCTACCACAACGAGTAGAAATCTTCTTTACCCGGTCACCATAGGAAATAGTCTAACAATGCCCATGCCCCACTGGTCAAACGGACATGACACGACTGATGCTTTCAACTCTTCAGTAGGTCAGTGCTATATATTCTGGTACTTTTGGTAGGATAGGCAAGTGACAACCATCCGAGCGGCGTCGTCTTGTAATGCTAGCCAGAAATATCCGACCATCAAGATCTTGCGAGCCAGTTATCCGCTGCCCGGATAACTACCGCAAGAGCCTTGATGAACCTCTTGCAAGATGTACTCAATGTCCTCCGATCTAACGCACTTAAGCAGCGACCTTGAGAAAACTCTTTTATATAATTGGTCTCCAATTAGGGTAAACCACCCAGCCTTTTTTTTTTTTAACAAACGAGCCTCCTCTCGGTCAGCCGGTGTAAAGCCTGATCGGAGGAACTCTATTAGCAACATCCTCCAGTCGCTCGAGAAGGTCATTCTAGCTGTCTGGTTGATGTGTGCCACCAACAAGACCTATTTGACCGACTTATTTAGGATGATCGGAGATAAAGAACTAACTAATTTAGCCAACTCGTCCGCATAGTGGTTCTCCGACCGGGGGATCTTCTGTATAGTTACTTTTTGGAAACTTATCTTTAATTTCTCAAAAGCTTTGGCATACAGCTTGAGTCAAGCGTTATTTATCTCGAACATTCCAAATAGTTGTTGGTATGCCAACTGAGAATTCGAATGAATGAGAACTCATGTGACTCCCACATGCTGAGTCTATCAAGGCTTAATATTCTGCCTCTTTATTTGTCATCCGGTAATCCAGCTGTATGGGCAAATGCGTCCTATCGTCGCGAGGTGAATTAAAAGGATGCAGATTCCGTTGCCTTTTCGAGTAGATGAACCATCCACATATATCTTCCAAGTCGCGTCTGGCTCGTTATTTTGGACCTCAATGACAAAATAAGCTAAGGCTTGAGCCTTGATTGTCGTCCACGGTTGATACTGTATGTCAAACTCACTTAGCTCGATGATTCATTTAATTAGTAGTCTGGATGCTTCGGGGTTGAGGAGGACTCTTCCCAATGCGTTGTTAGTGATCACCACAATGGGATGTGAGAGAAAGTAAGGGCAAAGCCTCCGAGCAGTGAGTACTAATGCGTACGTCAATTTTTCGAGACCAGTATAGTAGGATTCTGCATCTTTTAATATATGACTAAGAAAGTACATTGGCAGTTATTCAGAGCCGTTCTGCGGCACTGATGTCGAGCCGACCGCATGCTATGTGGATAATAAATAAATCTAGAGCGGCACGCTGGCATTGGGCTTTACCAATACAAGTAGGGAGTTAAGATATTTCTTGAGGTCCTCTAGCACCTTGTCGCATTCCGCATCCCACTAGAATTTCGTCACAGGGCATAGTGTCTTGAAGAACGGGTGACTTCGGTCGGGCGATTTGGAGATGAATCTTGACAACGCAGTGATCCGTCTAGTCAGCTGTTGGGTCTCCTTCAAGTTACGAGGTGGGGGCATGTCCTGCAGTGTTTTCACCTTGCTTGGATTTGCCTCTATTCCCCGTTCGATTACTATGTACCTGAGGAATCAACCACTCTTCGCCCTGAACATGCATTTGCTCACACTCAGCTGGATTCTGTACATCTTCAGGGTTTGATAGGTCTCTTTGATGTCTGCACAAATGTTAGTGGCTCGGAGAGATTTTATGAATATATCATTGATATATACCTCCATTTACGGCCGATCTACCGTCGGAACACCTTGTTCATCAATCTTTGATAAGTGGCGGCGATGTTCTTCAATCCAAACGACATAACATTGTAGCAATAGGTTTCGTTGACCGTAATGAAGCTGACCTTCTCTTGGTCTTATTTGGCGAGCGACATTTGATGGTAGCCCTGGTACGCATCAAGTATGCAAATCAGCTCGCAGCCCATCGTGGAGTCTACCATTTGATCTATTCAAGGCAGGGGATAGAAGTCCTTTGGGCAGGCTTTATTTAAATCACGAAAGTCGATGTAGACTCGCTGCTTGTTGCCCAGCTTGGAGACTAACACAGCGTTGGCTAGCCAGCTCAAAAATTATACCTCGCGCATGTGACCGATATCAAACAATTTTTCTATCTCTGCTCGGATGATCTGATTTTGTTTCGAGTTGAAGTCCATATTCCTCTGTTTCACTGGCCGAGCGTTCAGTCAGACGTGAAGCTCATGCTTAACCACGCTCGGCGAGATGTCTGAGAGCTTGTGAGTTGACTAGGAAAACATGTCATGGTTTTGCCAAAGGCAGGCCACTAACTCTGTCTTCTTCTCATCTGTTAGGTCTGCGGCGACAAATGTCGTGACTTCCAATCGACTGAGATGGATCTGAACCTCCTCTTTTTCATCGTAGACCAACGCCGGCGGTTCTTCCATGATTGTGTTCACCTCTAGACGCTGAGCCTTCCGAGCGACCTTTGCCTTTAACTTGACCATCTCAACGTAGTACCGTCAAGCAGCCAATTAGTCATCATTGACTTCACCTACCGCATTGTCCACCGGAAACTTGATTTTTTGGCAGAAGGTGGGCACTACGACGTGGAACTAGTTTAGGGCCGGTCGACCTAATATTACATTGTAGGTGGATGACGTATCAACCACGATAAAGTTCGTGATCCTTATTCTCCTGAGAGGCTCCTCTCCGAGTGATATGGCTAGCCGAGCCTGGCTGATCAACAAGACTTCATTGTCTGTGAACCCATACAGCGAGATCGTTATAGGTTGCAATTCGCTCCGGTCGATCTGTAGCTGGGCCTGGTCGAACGCCTTCTTAAAGATGATATTCATCCAGCTGCCTGTGTCCACAATAGTTCGGTGAATAGTATAATTAACTATTACGGCTCGGATGATTAAGACATCATCGTGAGAGATCTCCACTTCCCCTAGGTCCTAAGGGCTAAAACTGATCATTGGTCCCTCGACCTTCTCTTTGCTGCATCCCACAATATGTATCTCCAATCGTCGGGCATGTGACTTCCTTGCTCGATTGGAATCATCGTCGGTTGGCCCCTTGATGATCATTCCATTTCACCCCAAGTAATATTGCTTCGGTTTTCCTCTTCCCGAGCTGAAGGTATGGTCCGCTCATCAGAAGCTCGGGCGAGACTTGTGTTACCTCTCTGTTGAGGGTGACGCTGATGCCGCTCAACCTCCACTCTTTCTTCTTCTCGTCGCTCGTCTGATCGGCGTCAATGATGTCGATCGGTAGATGGTGACCGACGATGATATCCTAGAGGAGGCGGTCGGTTTGAAATTGGCCTCAAGTCATAGCAGTCTCGAGTGTTGTGTCACAGATTGATGGAACAAGCAAAACAACGGTGTCCAAGTCCTGCCTTTTGTAGCTTTCGACCGATCTATTGCTGTGCTGCATGACATAAGTTCGGGGCTCCTGGTACGGTTGTGCGACTCCCGCTCCTGGGCCCTTTGGGGGCTGATGGCTTCTATCTAGCTGTCGTTCAGGGGAGGTGGTTGGTTCGGTGGGTGCCTCCTTCCTTCGTGCTGTCTGAGCCTCCTCCACATTGATATATTTACTGGTGCGCCTGAGCAAGTAGTCAAAGTCTTTCAACGACCTTCGGATGAGCGAGCGAAAGAACTCACCCTCTGAAAGTCCTTGTGAGAAGGCACTTACTAATAAATCCAGAGGGGCCGATGGGATGTCCATGATCACCTGGTTGAACCTCTTGATATAGGTTCTTAGTGCCTCCTTGAGCCCTTGTTTCAGAGTGAACAAGCTAACATTCATCTTCTGGTAGCGGCGGCTGCTAGCAAAATGATGTAGGAATGTCATCCGGAAGTCTTTGAAGTTGCGGATTGATCCGATCGGCAAGTGCCTAAACCACCATTGTGCCGATTCAAAGAGAGTGGTGAGAAAGACCTGACACTTTACTCCATTTGTATACTGATGGAGCATTGCGGTATTATTAAACCTAGTTAGATGATTCTCTGGGTCGGTCGTTCCATTGTAGTCGCCGATCGTTAGTGGAGTGTAATGGCGTGGTAGTGGGTCATCCAGGATCCCTTGTAAGAATTGCCTGTTGACCTATTCTGGGGCATCATCGACTTTTTGTGCCTTTCCCTTCCATCCGTCCTAGACAGGTGCATCGTTCGAAGAAGATCCTTGCTCCCTATCTGCTCGACCTTGTTCCTCTGAAGGGGTATAGAACAATGCTCAGTGAAAGGAGATCGACTCATTCGACGCATCCTCGTATGTGCCGGTCGGCTTCTTGTTTTGCCCTCGAATAGATATATTTTCCGCTCGGTCTTTATATCCGGCTTATTGCCTCGCCGCTAACGTCGTGGGTTCATTTACTTGTCGCTCGGTCATCGCCTGCTGTTCCTGCTCCATAATATTTACTGCTTGGACTTGTATAAGCATGTCTAATTCCTCCTTTGTTAGTGTCACCATCGTGAGTCATCCAACGTCTTCCATCTCTACGTCTCGGATATAGGCTACATTCCCACATATGACGCCAATATGATCCTGTCCGAAAATCGTGAAGAAGACTAGCTGGGGATGTGACTCCTCGGTTGACTGCATGAAGACTCTGCTCCAATTTGCAACACAAGAAATGATAGTGTCGGACAAGGGAAGGAGTTCTCAGCGTTGGCCCTTCAACGCTCAAGTCAGTCACCAGAACAGTAGAAAAAGGTGGAGCAACGTAGTAGCAGTAAATGCACAAGCATGAATAATGAATAGCACATACCTCCGCCGGTGCATGGACCCTCCTTTATATAGTACTACAGTAGGCGACGTGCACGCTCCCTAGGTGCGGGCACGCTTTCCTAACATCCTATGAAAAGACATGTCAGGAAAGTATCTCTGACACCATACCTTAACAGGGCATGTAATTCTCTGACAAGACAGTAGAAGTTTCTGTCGTATGATTTATTTATTGACCATGCCTTGTTGTCAGCGGCATTAACTCCCAGAGGGATACGAAGAGATATGGGAGGAGTCCCACTATTTGGCCGAGCGGGGTAGCCGCTCAGCCGGGATTTTTCGCCCGGTCAACCTCGGCTGCTTTTTTTTTGTAATGGCTCGGTTCGGCAGATTGTTTTTAGTCCAACCGGGCATGAGCTCCGATCAGCTTGGCACTCACTTAACCAGTTGCGAGCATCTAATGTTCTAGCTGTATTATTCCTGTTCGGACAAGTAATCTGCCCCATGAACCTATTGCCCGATCGAACACTTCTAGACTAATCGGTAGTTGGCGTTGAATATCGCTCAACCCATTTTTTATGAACTCATTGGTCCTCTGGCTTTGACTTCCCTGACTTTAACCTTCATGTCAATTATTGTTGTCTTTGCCTTTGAACCATGCTCGATGGGTTCCTTTGCCGCATCAGAATACAGAGGAAACTAATTGATAAATAATAGAAGAAAAGTATTTATTTAGTGAATAGAATGAAATAGGTTTTATTAATTTATATATTTATATTGTATTTACAATTAACACTGCTATAATAATAAAATATTTTTTTATAATTATAAAAAAAATAATTAAGACTGTTAAATAATTTCACATGAGTAAAGTTATAAAAAAACAATGGTAAATAATTAAGATTAGGGGTGGAAATTTCTAATCGGATAGAAAACATGATCCAAACTTAATATAAAAAAAAAATTAGGTTAGGATAAAATTTTATTGGGTTCGGATCTGTTCAGATTGACCTAATTGACACAATTAATAAACGGCTCTGATATGGATTAACCTAAAATAATCCAATTACAATCCACAAACTCGTTTATAAATATTTTCGGATTGATTTGGGTTAGATTTTGGTTGAATTAGGGTTAAAATAAGTATATTTTTATAAAATTGGTCTTTTCGGGTTGAGTTCGAATTAAGATGAACATATTTTTATAAATGGATTATTTCGAGTTGGATTCAGATCAAATATTAATAGACGGACCAGATTCAAATCGAATAATTTGACTCAAAATATTGATCCAATCGAATTTAGATTTTAATATTCTAACTCATTAATGTGTCTCTCTAAATCCGCCAACTCAAGTTCAACCCAAATTGTCACCTCTAATTAAGATTAATACTATTTATCGATGTTTTATGTTTTTGGCAAGTAAGAACTGTCGTGCATACTGCAATGAGGTTACTCTGCCAACATATTAACATCGACAGAAATATTGGTAAGTGTAATCAAAATTAGTGAGGTATTTCTAGTTTGCTCTGATCCATAGAGTTTTTTTTTTTTTTTTTGTTTTGTTTTTATTTTTGACATGCTCGGCCAATTGAATTTGGCAAAATGTGACTATGCTCGTCTCCAACGTTCTCGTCAATATGTCCCAGGGCAGCCTCCCTCACCAATCCATCCTAAGACGATTACTAGTCTTTGGAATAATGACTGTCGTATGAGGAAGATATTTACCTCAATTATACCGAGAGAATAAATTGACTTTCATACATGATGATAAAAAACGAATACGCTCGTCAGCGCCTCGCCTCCGCCTACCCGAAATTAACTTTCATACATAATTACATAACAGATGGCTTAGATATCTTGGATTAATTTCAACTGTGACACATTGCATAGATATGTCTCTATGTCATTCTCATTTTGGGGTGTCCATAGGACCTCCACGGCCTGCAGATAGTGCAAAAACAATACTCCAAGAATGTTAAACAAATGCTATACTAAAGTTTTGATTGAAGGAATTGAACCGAGCTTCTGCCGCGTGCTTCCTTCAAGTCACCGCTGCCATTGATGACACAGGAAGCTTGTATACTCCTGTATATTCTCCCTCAGAAGCAATCAGAATTGTAACCTGTAACATACAACAGAGATTACTTCCGAGTTGAAAGAAACGAGCAAAAATCAAATAAATGACAAGAATAACAACTGTCTGAATCCTGGTGGATCTTAAAGAAAAAAAAAATACACAGTTGTTGAAAGGGTTGTTTGGCTTATATCTACCCGTCCTACATAGATTTTGGCAGTAATGGTTATGTTTAATAGGTCTAGATTGAGGGCTATTGAAACCGTAATGAAATTACTCACTGTCATGTGTCATTACATGTTTATGGTTCACTTTTTAAATTAGCAAGACAAAAAAAATAAGGCGTTAGTTTGTATTCTATAGAAGAGGCATCTTTCACGCATTACTATCTTCGCCCTCACGAGACTGATCACCAGCCAACTATGAAAACAATGTAACATTCTCCTCTCGACATACAAAAGTAAAAGTGTTTTTTTTCAAGTGGAAGACAGAGTGAAACATGCAATTCTGCAAAAGTGGAAGGCAAGGAAAGAAACATGCTATTGTACCAAACAAAGTGGAAGTTACATGGTTAGACAATAAATACTAAAGGAAGGCATGACAACACGTAAGAATCAAATCCGAGTTGTGCAAATTCCATTCAGCAAAAGCAAGTGCTACCGAGTTACAGTCAAGATTCAAAACACAACTATAAGCGCGGTGTCAAGATAGAAAAGGCATTAGATTACTTGATGTAAGAATCTCAAAGCACTAATCTTTTGAAAAATCATAAAGCAAAAAAGTAGGGAATTCTCCGTGGCACGATTTACTCATTGCTGAAACCTTTGAATGTTTGATTACTTGTCTTTTTTTCTTCTAATGCTGTTACGTTCACATTAACCACCTCATGAAACTTACCACGTTCCTCGATTGAAAGCTGATTAAATCGTCTCTCCCCATCTACCATATTCCTCTTTATATCCACCTTTTAAATTTCAAATAGCAAATAAATGTTTGGGTTATTTCTTTAAAGAAAGCGATGCAAGTAATTAATAATGCATCATTCATTTGACATGAGAAATTGATGTAGTACTTTGTGTGTGTCAATTGATAAATACACACACACATATTAATCGTTTACACGAAGAGCATGAAATCATGAGCTTTTGTTGACTTGGTTTCCGTTCAAGTGAAGACCATATGGCAAAAGCCCACGTAGAGAATCTGTTTAAAGAAGAGAGGAAAGAAACCCAATAGGGAAAACAACAAAAGAGCAATTTTGTGTTCTGTAAATTGTTGCTAATTTTCATCAAATGTTCTAATTGAGTTGATATGCCCCACTGAATTAAAATTATGTGTGCATATTGATGGCTTACTATTGATCATTCTAACGGGTGGAGGTTGGATTTGAAGTTCTCCACAGATTGCTATTAAGTTCACAATCATCATCTCAGTTTTGAGATTTTGCTGAGGAATTTCCTTTTCTTTGAGATTGTTATTTCCTTTGCTAAGAAGGTTAATCATGAGAGTTAATGTACACTCTAGTTTTACCTAGAGAACATATTGTACTATCATCAATAGTGACAGTGGATATTCTTGGGTGTCATGGAAGATGCATAACAATGTTAGAATTCCTGAACTCTAGTTCAATTATATGGATAAAAACTTAGAAAAACTCATAAGATCAAAACATACAGCTGGTTCACAGAGATCAAAAATAGATTTATGGAACAAACAGGCAATGCTAAATTGAACAGTCAAGATACAGGATAACATTTGCAAGCAAGCAAATGCTTATTATTCGAATGTCAAAAAACTCAGCAGCACATAGATAAAATCATCAAAATTGTAGTAGTACGGATTTACTAAATTGAACAACAACAAATTAAAGTATTACTCACATAAGAACAAACTGTTGGTAATTTTAACAATGGGTATATGGATGTTCGATATTGGGATCCAATAGTTGGACTTGATTAGTGATCTCAATGATTAGTCGATGACTCTAACCGATAACGTTCGGTATGGTGATGTGAACTTTATCCCATTTATATTCTCGACATCCTCTTTTTATTATCAAAGTACCCCTTTGGGTAAGAGACATATATACCCTTCTTGGTATCATCATTACCGATAATCTCGTTGATCGTCAAGTTATCCTTTCGGATATCGATACAACCCCTTTGGATAAACTTATCCCTAAGGATTATAAGAGTATTATCATCTTCATTCCTTAAGACAATATTGTCATGCCGAGATGCTTACGGTTTATTGACAATTGTCTCCCAAGATACAACAACTTACGTTTCAAAATAGGAGCATTCCAAATTTTGACCCCTGTCGAACTTTCGAAGCCTTGAAACTCTTAAGAGAGAAGAGAACTCAAGGGGAGAATTCACAACTTGAGAATTGAGTGAGTTGAGTGGAATGAATGAAATTTGTTTTATATGGATGAAGGATTATTCTCAAGAGGTAAAAGGTTTCTTCCAGATGTAAAAGGATATGAGATTTTTTTTTTCCTTAAACCTTTTCATTATGATTAATTAATTTGACTAACTATTCACTTAATATATTATAAATATTAATTAATCAATTAATTAATATCATAATGATTAATCTTTTAATCAATTAATTAATTAAATTAATTATAATTTCATACCATTCAATGATTCCACATACTCGAGTTAGTGTTCATCCATGAATCTAACTCGTATATGAGTCAAACTTTATCCGATCATATCGGACCAATCCTTCATTAGACATAAATTTCTCATTCACTAAAAAAATTAGTTTAAAATGGTCTACTCGCGAAATAACCGTCTTATCCCTATTGATTTATTGGTCACTAAAACAAGTTTTCCAACAATCTTCCACATGAATGAAAATTATGGATAAGTTTCAAATCTCAAACAAGAGTTTCATCAAAAGATTATTACATCAGGAGAGGTACCTTGTGACTTTGAACCTTCCGTAGTGGAATATGATTAGATTTACTTAGCTGCACAATGAACTATGTCTTAAATTATTCAGCCGTTAGTGTAAACTAAAACAATCATATTCACACAATAGCCCCTAGGCTTTTACCAGTTCTCTATCATGTCCATTTTGACCATTGACAAAGCTTGGGATTCATAAGTGTTTTCTTGAAGTGGCCCATCTTCACACTTTTATAGGTGATCTCCTATTAAGAGTATCCTGTAATATCCTATTATACCCTTTAGGGTATAATATAGGAATCATTAAGAACATTTGCTCATTCTTTACTCATTTTACAAGTTGCACCTTTTGTCTCTAAGAATGAGTTGGAGTAATTACTCCAAGGTGCCTCGAATCTTGTAGCTTAGTTATCCCTTTTGGATCATAATTTTGGGATCTCCAGTCAATATGGTTGGGTTATCACTACTCGATTTAAATGTTGAGTTTTAGATTCATTTCCTTAGACATGTAGTATAATTAATCTCTTGGTAGGCCTAGCAGATCCGCATAATTCTCCATATTCAATGGAGATTTTACCACTAGAGATGTACTATTTTAATGTTATTAAATCATTTCAAGATTTACCATTTTACACTAGTGCCCTTCTCATAATTTCTTAGATACCATAATGTATCATATATGTTGGCACATTGGTTAACCCCCATATTTATATATAGGCTTCATTAGAAGGTTTGTAACCTTTCAATGCCTTATAGAGATTTTTCATTTCTATCTCACTCGGGCTTGTGGTTACTGAGAGGACAATTTTTTCCCATAATTTTCAGGATAAACCCAAAACTTATCAATATAGCTTTTATCATCTTCTTAATGTCTAAGTCACCATTGTTGAATTGAGGTGAATGTGATATAGTCGATTATTGAATGTTGCTCTTTCTTAAGAAATATTCCTTGAGCAATATCCTGCATTCTCTCCCTGCATTCTTTCCCTCAATCACCATAGATGATCTTGCTTAGTTGATTTTTTCAACCATATTTCTAGTGTTTTATAAAACACTTCAAGGGCCTTAATCTTGCTTAAAAGTAAGTCTCCATAACTCCAATCTTCTGATTTCACCGAGTTAAAACTGTGGTTTTCTAATCAGGATGATAATCACGATTACACTTGTTGTCAAAGAATACTCAATCAAGAAAGTATGTATCACTTGGTCTTCCAGTTTCACTGAGCTAGAGCTATGATCGTCTAATTGGAGTGTTGACCAAGATTGACTCAAGAGGTATACATTCCTTGGTCATCCAATCTCATCGAGCCAAACTAAGGTTATCTGATTGGAGTGCTGGCCAAGATTGTATTTACTTTTTGAGAGACACTCGACTCAAGAAGTATACATCTCTTGATCTTTCAATCTTGTCGAACCAAAGCTACGATCGTCTAATTGGAGTGCTGGCCATAATTATATTACTCTTCGAAAGACATTTGACTCAAGAAGTATTACATTCATTGGTCTTCTAATTTCATCAAGCCAAAGCTGTCATCTAATTGGAGTGCTAATCAGGATTGCATTACTCTTCGAGAGATACTAGACTCAAGAAGTATACATTCCATGGTCTTTCAATCTTATCAAGCTAAAGTTGTGGTCATCTGGTTGGAGTGCTAACATGGATTGTATTACTCTTTGAGAGATACTCAACTCAAAAAAGTATACATCTCTTGGTCTTCCAATTTTATTGAGCCAAAGCTGCGGTCGTCTGATTAGAGTGCTCGTGACTTATATTATATTACTCTTCGAGAAATACTCGACTCAAGAAGTATATATCCCTTGGTCTTCCAATCTTGTCAAGTCATAGCTGTAGTCGTTTGATTGGAGTACTGACCATGATTGCATTTATTATTCGTGAGACACTTGACTCAATTCTTAGTCACTTGCAACACATGTGATACAATCCTTCTAACTCATCTATCTTGACCTCCACTTAGGTCTTATTGAGTCAAACTCAAGTTTAGCTTTTTACTAAGTGAGCTTGATCTTCTATCTGAAGACTTTCATTAGCCCTTTTTTTCGATAGTTTTAAACTCGCTATCCTCAGCTTTGTTATTTTAGTCAAATGAATCCCACAAAGTCTTGACCATCATTGTTACATTATATCCATCATATAATTTTGTCGTCCATCCTTTTAAGACATGGTTCTCACATAAGAAAATTCTATTCTTCCTTACGAGTAACTCTCCCATCGCTTTAGGTTCACTTTTAGATGCGCTAGGACATCTTTTAATAGTAACTTTAAAAGATACATTTTAAGGCAGTGTCTTTTACTATCATCGCTTGAAGACGATTACGGAGAATTTCTCCAATTTCTCTCCAGTAGGAGTGGGATCCACCACGAATCTCATCTTAAAATTGTTGGTAATTTTAACTATAAGTATATGAATCTTCGATGTTGAGATCCATATACTCATAGTTAAATCTTTTCACTTAAACCATTTCATTATGATTAATTAATTAATTAATTAATATAATTAACTATTTATTTAATTTATTATAAATATTAATTAATCAATTAATTAATATTAGAATGATTAATCTTTTAATTAATCAATTAATTAATTAACGAAATTAATTATAATTTCATACCTCTCAATATTCTATATACTCAAGTTAGCATTCATCCATAAATTCAACTCGTATACGAGTCAAATTTTCCTCTGATTATATCAGACCAACCTTTTATTAAATTAAATATTAATTTCTCAGCCACTTGGAAAATTAGTTTACAACAATCTACTTGTAAAATAATCATCTTATTCTTTGTAAAATAGTCATCTTATTCTTATTAATTTATTGACCATCAAAATTCAAAACTAATTTTTCAACATAAACAGAAATGTAGCAATCAGGATGACGAAGCAAAGCCAATGTTGTTTCTAAAACACAATAAGGAATAGATAGTATCAAAAGAAGTCTTGACTACAAAATAAAAATATGCATAATTCATCAATGATATATTAACTATGCAGGCAAAGAAGTTAGACGCAATACAACAACAATCTACTAGATTTGATAGGGAGTATATTTAGGTATCTGGTCCTGATCCTATAAAATTAAATAAAATATACACATTCAAATGCCCCAGGGCATGGTGTGGTGCTAAGTGAATCTGAGGCAACGAGGGATGCTTAAAAGCAAACAAGCTAAGTGACCCGGTATTACATAGAGCTCAAGATAAAAACTATGCATGATTGGTTTGGTTAAGTTAATTTAAAATTTCAATTTTTTTTTAAAATATCGATTATTTGAGTCATATTAGTTCAGTTTTCAACTCCGCATTTGGTCTGTAGTAATCTCTCTCGTACTGTAAATTAAACTTATTAATAATAAAAATTTTAGAAAGGATTTAAATTTTAAAGTGATAATATATATATATATTAATTATTTAAAAGCAGCTTCAAATTAAGAATATCTGAGTTAAATTCGTATTAATGATCACTAAAAGCGTTGCCACAGTCCGGACATACAAATTAAGAATAAATAAGCGACGCCAGTAAACACCAATACAAATTTATTAAAAATCAATCCTCGCGCCGCTGCCGTCGTCGTCGTCGTCCCTCAGTGCAAGCCCCCAGGAAACGAGGCGACGTTGGCGGTGTTGGGGACGACGCAGGCTTGGGCGCACATGGTGGAGCAGCCGACGTTTCCGATCTTGCCGTTGGCGCAGCGACTGTAACAGTCGGGGAAGCAGAGACCGGCCTCGGCGGCGGGCGCCGACAAGAACACGAACACGGCGACGAGGAGGAAGGCAACCACAACCATCTTGGCGCCGGCCATTTTATAATGTGTGGTGGATTATGTTAATGATGAGTGCCGAGGAGCAAATGTGTATATAAGCAGAAGGCTCGATTAGGAGACGACTTCTGCCGAACTATTGATGGTTGTTTGGCTGCGAGGGAGGAAGGGGAGGGCGAGGGGTTCTTATACAGTTGCAGGGACGGGGACGGGGACGGGGACGGGGACGGGGACGGGGTGGACGGGAGGAGACGACGGGTTGGTTTAGTTTGACCGGACGGATGGATAAGAAGCTGCCAGAGCAAAGTGATTAAAATGCATTTCAGTTAAAAGCATAACAAAAGTATTTTTATGATTAAAAGAAAAGAATTCTACAAAAAAGATTAGGGAGAAGCCATGTTTTTTTAAGTTTTTCTCTTTTTGCTAAAAAAAAATGATTAAAAAGGCATCTGACCTTGGATTCGGCGGAAGGATGGAAGAAGCCATGGAGCTGTGGAGAGAGATGGCGTCGGGAACTGGTCCTGGATGCTCCCCGAACACTGTCACCTACTCGACGCTTATGGATGGCCTCTCCAAGGCCGGAAGGGTGGAGGAAGCCATGTCCTTGCTGGATAACATGAAAAGGATCGGGCTTGGGGCCGATGCGTATGTCTACGGTGCTCTTGTAAGTGGTCTGTGTAACGCTGGCTCCGTGGACGGGCCCTGGAGCTCTTTCACGAAATGTCCCAGAAGGAGGTTCGCCCAAATTTGGCCCTTTACAGCAGTTGGATCCACGGTCTATCCAAGCTTAGGCGTTGGAAGGAGGCTAGAGATATGTTGCGTAACATGACGAGTCAGGGAATCCGTCATAATGTTATAACTTATATGATCATGTTCGAAAATTATGTAAAAGACTAGCTGAGACGTAGTTTCTTGGTTGATCGTGTGTAAATTATGTTAAATTTTGTAATATAAGAAACGTTAATACCAAGTCAGGTAAAAGGTCTTGACGTTGATCTTCCGATACTCAAATCAGTCTCCAGAATAGTAGAAGAAAGTGGAACAACAATAAGTACAAGCGTGAATTGTGAATAACGCACAACCGAACCAGGGATGCTCTGGTTATGACGTTGTGCTCTTTGACTGAGGTGCCAGGTTCGAGCACCCCCCTGCGCAGGCTCTTATCAATTAAGTGGTATCGTTCACTCAAAAATTCCTTCAGGGGTTTCTGATAAGGGGTCGTTTCGGCGGTAGTGTCGGTCATTATAAAAAGTTTACCCATACAGTTTTGTCCCCAGGGCGTATGGTTTCGTGGTCGAAAGGTCCAGGGTTCGATCCTCGGGGTGTCATTACCTGGGGTTAGCATCCCGGCTATGCGCTTTCAGCTGTGTACCTGTATTTACCTCCCTCCATATCCGTGGGACCGGCTCTAGGGGGCTGCTGATGTGACGGTTCCACATTTATGAATTGTGAATAATACCTCCATTAGTACATGGACTCCCTTTATATAATACTACAGTGGACGATGTGCACGCTCCTTAAGGCATGAGCATGTTATCTAAACTGTCCTATGAAAGGACATGTCATAAAAATGGTAGAAGCTTCCGTCGTACGATCCGCCTATTGATCATGCCTTGTTGTTAGCGGCATTATCTCCCAGACAGATATTAAGAGATATGAGAGGGGTCCCACTATTTGGCCGAGTGGGAGAGCCACTCGGCCAGGAATCCTCGCTCGATTGACCTCAGTAGTTTTTCTCCGTAATCCCATAACTCAGTTGCTTGCTTCCGCCCGACCGGACTAGCGCTCCGGTCGCCTAAGCGTTCCTCTGATCCGTGATGAGCATCGGATGTTCTTTCTATATTACCTATCCAGAAGAGCGATCTACTTCGATAAACTTCTTGGTCAATTAGATCCATCAAGCCTGATTGACAACTGAAGTCAACCTCTGCTCAGCCTACTTTTGGTAAGCCCATTGGTTCCCTGGCATTGACCACCTTGACTTTAACCTCCACGTCGTCTGCTATCTTCGTCCTTGACCCGTACTTGGTGGACCCCCATTTTATCACCGTATCATAAGCTTTCCCCTCAAGTATAGTCGAAAGAGGCAGTAAGTCTGACTAACTAGACAAATAGTGTCTTCGATGACCTTTCCCTGATTGGGCATTCTCTGCTCTTGAGCTTCCGATCGACTAATTAGTTACGTACCTGAGGTTAGAGCCATCGCTCGGCTGCCCATTTCTTGCTGACCTGGGTTTAGAGCTGCCACTTAGCTATCTCTTAGTCAGAGCTCTGTGCCGATCGGGATGGTTGGCGATAACACTTAGCAAATTTTTACACCTCGTCACTTTCTTGGACGAGCGCCTTGTAATGGTTGCTAACGCCCTCCCAATTTTTGGAAGACTGTGCAAATCTTTGGCCATTATGGCTGAATACGCCGCTCATACATTTTAATTAAGCCCCATTAATGCTTCCCCATCGTCGGCTGCCACGTGTCCCGATCTCTGTCGCCGCATGCTTGATGTGATATGCGAATATCCATGAATGATGTGACATGCGCCTTTTCGAATTCCACAGTCAGATTTTAACTTTATTATCTACAACCCTTGATCGAATGGCTCAAAGCAATCATTCGTTGGGCTTTATAAGCCCTTATTTACTCATCGTCATCTTCATACTTCCTCGAGTTTTCGTTCTCGAGCAGGTTCTGTGATGCTTCTCCTTCTCCTCATCTTCGCTGGCGACCTTTCTCAGTAAGTCTTTCCTTTCTTTCTTTCGTTGAGTCTACGATTCTCTTCTTTCTCGATTTTCTATGGTTGTCTCCCCTCAACCTCCTCATCCATCCCTGGCCTTTGGTACACTTCCACTGGGTCCAAGTTCAACGGGGATGAGATTGATCAGATACAACTCACCTACCGTTTCCCCTCCGACTATCAAATCATCATCCCCTTTGCCTACGATCGGCCCCATCTACCTCCCATCTACTTCTTGCCCTTCTTTAAGGACCAATTCAGTGTCGGTTTTTATTTTCCGGTTCACCCTTTCTTCTCAGCTGAATGTAAATACTTTCGTGTCTCTCTACACCAGTTAGTGTTGAACTCCTTTAGGTTGATGTGCTGGGTAGTCATGCTATTTCGTCTGCATGGCATCCCTTTAATGCCTCGGCCAGGGACCTTTCTATTTCAAGCCCGAGTGGGCTCTGTCTTTTTTGAAAAAATGTCATCCTCCAATAAACACTGGAGGGAGCATTATTTCTTTGTTTGCTTCCCCGATTGGCCCGACTTCCCAACTAGCTGGCAAATGGAAGTGATGAAGTCTTCGTTGCTCAACAGATATTGAAGTTGATCGGACTACTTTCAAGCAACTTCCAACTTGGCGGTAAGAAGTATCATATACACTAGCTACTATTGGAGAGTGCCCTTTATGTGTTCGGGTTGAGTCTGATCCGAACGTGGCTACCTCTCACCCTAGGTATGCTCTTTGTTTTCTCAATCTTTGAATCTAATTGATTTTCTTCCATTTTTGTAGCTCAAATCATGTTGAGGGCACATCTAAGCGGCAAGAGTAAGCTCGCGGACGCGGAGATTAATGCCATTGGTGTGGCCAAGCTGTAGAGTCATAACCTACAGTCGATCGACCAATCCGATGATCCGACTAGCGAATTGGGAGGAAGCCACATGACGACTAGTGAGCCCGAAGCAAGTCAGACTACGGCTAGCAATGTCGCGGCCGCCATAGCTAAACTTCCTCCTGATTGGCCTTCAATGTTATTGATTGTGGTGCCCTTAGAATCAGCCACCTCAGACAAGCCTCTAATACGATGCAAGAGGCACCGCAGGGAAGCTTCGTCCCGTTCGGCCACCTCTACCTTATAGACCCTCATCCGTACTGGCTCACGTCCTTCCTCCGAGTGGGGTGAGACTTCATCACCCGCCTTTCCTAAGCAGGGGACCACCACAATTCCCACTTCCGTGTCATCCGATTGGACACCTTCGCTGTCCAAGTTACCATCGAGGACCATATGTGTGCCGCCCGTTGCGTATATGTCTCCGCACTCCTCCTTGTCAGCTACCCAAGTATCAACCATCTGGTCTTCCCCCATGCCCAAGTCCACCGGCCAAGCGAACTCGAGCCTTCTGGTCCAAGCGGCCGGAGACACATAATGGTCATCATTCACTTGCTAACTGATGAGTGGTGCCACTCGGACGACGCTGAGCCCCACTCCCCCCAACAAGCTCAGGAGTCAAGGCCTACTAGCACAAGTTTAGGCCAATGCTCGGGCCCATGCGACAACCATTTCACTGGGGGAGCTCGTGAGCAATCATACACAGAAGACCACTGGGTACGTACATCACCCTCATGTTAATTTGCTTATTTCTCGATCAACACTTACTAATTTATTTTTTCTGCAGTTTTGGATCGAGAGTTTGCCCATGTGCTAGAGGCTAGTCTTTTTGGAGCATGAAGTCCAATAGCTGTGCGCCCTAAGCAGTCCCTCCGAGGCCTCTTGAGCTCATTTGGATCAACTGACTGCAGAGGTTGCTCAACTGAAGGCCAACCTGGAAAGGAGCTTTGAGCAGCTCAATACGGAGAGAAATAAGAATGCCGAGAAGGCCTCACAACTCGAGCAGCTCACCAAGAAGGCCAATTCCTTCGAGGTGAAGATCAACTCCGCCAATGCCAGAAAGCTCTGAGCCATCGAAGATTTGGATATCAAGAACAAGGAGACTCGGGTCTTAGTCTAAAATCTCAAGGAGGTGGAGGCTCCTCTCACCACCGAATTAACGGGAGAGCCGATTAGAGGAACAAGTGGCTACTAAACTTTAGCCCGATGCTAAGGATGCTGACTTGGCTTCGCTGAAGGTCGAGTTGGAGTCGTTTCGAGCGGCCTTTAAAGCTTACAAAGAGGAAGAGCCTGGCCAATTTGAAGTTTTCAAACACTGGCTTGGATCCTTCAATGACCAACTCATGGATCAAGAACTTCGCCTCTTCAATTTTGGCATCGATGGGTCCCTCAAATAGCTGAAGGACGGCGTCTATCTCCCTCTCATGATGACTAACAAGATCATAAACTAGGAGAAGCTCGCCGAGTCCCTGTCGGATGATGTACTTGACTATCTTGACTAATCATCTAACTAGACTTTAAGTTGCTTCTTGTGCTCCTCTCTGATATTCTGTAAAATTTTTTCTAAGTATCAATGAATGCACGCCCATTCGACGCTTCTCCATTTCTGTTAAATTTTGCAATTGTCCTTCTATGCGTCGCCATTCGGCTCTTGTCCGGTGTTTTAACCATCTTATTATGCTATGTGACAATTTTCTAAATGCGGATTCTTGCACTTTTGCTCATCTATGTAACTAGTCAATGAGACGTCCGACTGCCCGTTTCAGTGTAGACCAAACGACCTTTTTGCCTTTGTAAACAAAAATCTTATCTGCCAATTGGCTATTAAACTAGTGTTTATAGTCGCCGCTCGACTCTCAACTAATTTTATTCTCGAGTTTATAGTCGTCACTCGACTGTGGTCATTGACTCCGAAGTTTATAGCCGTCGCTCGACTTTTGTTCTTGTTGACTTATGTGATTAAAGTCGTCACTCGACTGTTGATCCAGGGTTTATAGTAGTCACTCGACTGTTGATAGTGTAGACTCTTGGGTTCATAGCCACCGCTCGCCTGTTGATTTCATTGATTGGCGTAGACTCTAGGATTTATAGTCACCGCTCGACTATTGATTCGTCGACTCAAGGGTTTATAGTCGTTGCTCGACTGTTGAATTCGTTGACTCAAGGATTTATAGTCGCCGCTCGACTATTGCATTCGTCGACTCAAGAATTTACAGTCGTCGCTTGGCTGTTGATGGCGTAGACTCTCAGGTTTATAGCTATCGCTCGGCTGTTGATTTCGTTGACTCAAGGGTTTATAGTCGTCGCTTGACTATTTTGTCCATCCTGTCGATGTGTGCCACTAGTGAGACTTGTTCAATCAGCTTATTAATGATGATGGGAGATAACGAACTGGCTAACTTAGCTAGCTCGTCAACGGCCTGATTGTCTGACTGGGAGATCTTCTGTATAATCACTTCTTGGAAACTTACCTTCATCCTCTCGAAAGCTTCGACATATAACTTGAGCCGGGTTTTACTTATCTTGAACGTGCTCAATAGCTGCTGAGCTACCAGCTGAAAATTCGAGTGGATGAGGACTCTTGTGGCTCCTACATGATGAGCAGCCTGCAAGCCAGCTATCAGGGTCTTATATTCAGCTTCGTTATTTTGTAGCCCGATAATCCAGCCGCACGGACAATTCCATCCTGTCCTCCCGCAGTGATATCAAGATGATGTCTATCCTGCTACCTTGTCAAATGGATGAATCATCTACATATATCTTCCAAGTCACGTCCGACTCAACATTCTGGACCTCGATGACAAAATCAGCTAAGGCTTGGGCCTTGATCGTCGTTCGCAGTTGATATTGTATGTCAAACTTACTCAGCTCGGTGGTCCATTCGATTAGCTGTCCGGATTCTTCTTGGTTAAGGAGAACTCTTCCCAGCACGCTGTTAGTCATCACCATGATCAGATGTGAGAGAAAATATGGACGAAGTCTCCAAGCGGCGAGTACTAGCGCGTACGCTAATTTTTCATGACTGGTGTAGCGGGATCTACTTCTTTTAATATATGACTTAGAAAATACACCGGTTGTTGCTTAGAGCCATTCTGTCGCACCAACGCCAAACCAACCGTATACTCTGTGGATGACAAATAAATCCAGAGCAGCTCGCCGGCATTAGGTTTTGCCAATACAAGTAGGGAGGTGAGGTACTCCTTAAGCTCCTGCAGCGCCTTATCGCAATCTGCATCCCACTAGAACTTCGTCGTGCGGCGTAGTACCTTGAAGAACGGGTGACTCCAGTCGGATGATTTAGAGATGAATCTTGATAGTGTGGTGATCTGTCTAGTCAGCTGTTGGGCCTCCTTCAAGTTGCGAGGTGGGGGCATGTCCTGCAGGGCCTTCACCTTGCTCGGATTTGCCTCGACCCCCCCTGTTTGGTGACGATATGGCCTAAGAAGTGACCACTCCTTGATACAAATAGGCACTTATTCGGATTTAACTTGATTTCATATGCCCTCAGAGTTTAGCAGGTTTCAAGGTCATGCAGAAGCTCTGTTCGATGCACCATGGGTCGAGCCTTTCAAGGTCATGCAGAACTCTGTTCGGGCGCCTATTATTTGGAGGACGAAGAGGGAAGGCAGCTCGAGAGGTTATGGAGCATGAATCATCTACAACTCTACAGGGCTGGATGAGAGATGCGCAAGTGAATACTATGTACTATATTTCTTGTATGTCTCTCGAGCGTATGGTAAAATTTGAATAAAAAAGCAAAAGTCTCTTGAAGTGCATCTTTCTCAACGATTTAACAATGACCTTAAACTCGAGTATGCATCAAACCGTCGAGCGGCGACGTTAAACGCGAGTCTTCACCAAATCGTCAAGCAACAACGTTAAAACCTTGTCTCCATGGGCTGTCGAGCGACGACGTTAAACGTGAGTCTTCACCAAATTGTCGACCGACAACGTTAAAATTTTGTCTCCATCGACGGTTGAGCGACGACCTTAAACTCGAGTCTTCACCAAATTGTCAAGCGGCAACGTTAAAACCTTATCTCCATCAGCGATCGAGCGACGACCTTAAACTCGAGTATGCATCAAACCGTCGAGCGGCGACGTTAAATGTGAGTTTTCACTAAATCGTCAAGCGACGACGTTAAAACCTTGTCTCCATCGGTCGTCGACCGGCGACGTTAAAACCTTGTCTCCATCGCCCATCGAGCGACGACGTTAAAACCTTGTCTCTATCGGTGGTCGAGCGGTGATCGTAAAATCTTGTCTCCATCGACGGTCAAGCGGTGACCTTAAACTTGAGTCTACATCAAATCATTGAGCGACGACGTTAAATGCGAGTCTATGTCAAATCGTCGAGCGACAACGTTATAACCTTGTCTCCATCAGCGGTCGAGAGATGACCTAAACCCCGAGTCTTCATCAACAAGTCGAGCGACGACTATAAACCCTTGAGTCAGAGACTCCCATGCCACTCGGCGAGGTTTGAATTGCATTTAAGTCACGGCCCTAACGTTTGGAACTCATATCTCCCCTGTTTAGGGTCGAGTGGTCGGACTAAGCATAAGGGTTTCCTTGTCTCCCCCATTCGGGGTCAAGTAGTCTTCGAAAGCTCAGTGAACGGGCAAGAACCGGTGAGTAACCGACCAAAAATCTGAAGTATGCAAAATGTGACACCCGTTCGATGCTATCCTTTGGAGCATGCCCGGGTCGAGTGGGAGGTCGCGTAAACACGTACTTTGACTACCAGAGGGTAGATCGACTGATAGAATGATTATGAATGTGGCCAAGAGCTTTTGCAAATAATTAAAAGGAGTTGAAAAAACATGCAAAGAAATAAAAAATCATCCGTACGGACGAGCATTCATTAAAACTTGGAGGATTACAAATTATAGAGCTCTGTCTCACTCGAGATAATCCAGGGCGTCGTCGGCCAGTGCGATCGTAAGCTTGTCTCGACTTATGACCTTGCTCGTCAAATCGGTCGGCAGGTGGCCTCCCTTGCGAAGCTGATCGATCGTCCCGTCGATTGCTAAGTTGAATAGTCGGAGGGCTCGGTCGGCGACTTTATGGCAGAATGCGTCCAAGCAGATGTAGGCTTGCTTCATGGCCTCAAACCTACTCCCCTCAGCATCCTGATAAATCTTCAATGTCGCTCGGGAGTCCTCCAGCTCATCCTTGGCAGCAGCTAACGCAACGTCCTTGGAGGTAATTTGGCCGCGGAGAGCCGTTTCTTCGGCCGAGTGGTTGTTCCACTCGACCACCAAGAAGTCTTCGCCTCCTTTAGCTTCTGAGAGCCCGGACTTCCTTATTCTTCTCATCCATGTCGGTGATGGCCCAGTTCTTCCTTGCGTTTGCTGACTCAATCTTGTTATCAAAGGTGGTGATCTGTTTATTCAGCCGCTCCAGAATGGTGGCTTGCCCAGCGCTCTTGGCCCATTCGGCCTCGAGCATCTTATCGCTCTTCTCCAAAGCGGCTTAGAGTCTAGCCACCACGGCATATGTCTTTTCTTGAGCGACGGAGGATTGGCCGCTCGACGCCTTCAGTTGTTTTACTTCCTCCTCCAAAAATATGAGCCTGTGGCACATAGCCAAACTCTCCATCCAGTACTGCGGACAATTAAAAATGAGTTCAAGAGTGTCGATCAGAGGTACACTATGAATTTACGTTAAAATACTTACTCCAGTGGGCATTTGGGTGTAATTGTTCGTAAGGGCGCCCGGAGGCATCATCGTCGCACGGGCTCGTGCGTCCTCCCAGATCTTGGTTAGAAGTCCCTGAATAATGATCTAATGCTCAGGGCCTCGATACCCGGGACTCGGCTCGTTTTACCCCTCGGTGGGAAAATGGAGGATCGCGGTGATGTGGCGCTGGCCGCTCGGGGCCGACAGCGCCGAGGTTGCCCGACTCGAGGGGCGAGACACTGTCGCCAGACGGATGTGGGACGTATGAACCTTCGAGGGCTTCAAAGTCGGTGGCATGAAGACCACCGGTGGCGCGGCTAAAGTCCCTTG
This sequence comes from Zingiber officinale, assembly GCF_018446385.1. Lineage (NCBI taxonomy): Eukaryota > Viridiplantae > Streptophyta > Magnoliopsida > Zingiberales > Zingiberaceae > Zingiber > Zingiber officinale. The sequence continues at coordinate 17,399,455 of NC_056004.1, forward strand.
TGGCAGCTCAGTAAGGGATGGTATTCGATCGGACGACGCAGAGGCCATCGTTTGTTGGGCTGGAGTGGGGGCCAAAGTTTCGACCTGCTCAGCCGACTGTACCTCCGAAGTGGCGGTACGCGATGAGGGTTCGGCTCGGGGCCTCTTGCGCCTATTCAGTGGCACATCGGAGGAGACCGAGCCAGAGGACTCCTCAATGGGAATGATGGGGCGTCGCTCGGCTTGAGGTTGTGTGCCCGGGGTGGCCCCTCCACTCAGTGCTTGGTTGGCCTCTCCCCCCACAACAACGAGTGTCTCCTCGCTCTCGCCTAGCGGATCGGCATGCGAGCTGACCGGCTGTGGACTGAGGCTCGTCAATTCTTCCACAGTTGCCGCATTGATCGTGGCATCCTTGAGCTTCGCCTTACCGACCATACATGCTCGCATAATGACTTCGGCTGCAAAAGAGAATGAAAAATCAGTTAGCATTAAAGGAGGAATGAAAAAAGCTTCATACCTAGGCTAGTCGGCAGGCGGGTGCAGATCGAACTTATGCCGAAGACATAAAGGACGCCCTCCAGCAGAAGCTTGTGTATGTTGTACTTCTGGCCGGCAAGCATCGAAGCCGCATTCAGATAATCCGACTGGCTCTTGTAGCTCTTCAGGAGAGGCTGAGGCACCACTTCAAGCTGTCAGCTGGTTGGGAAGTCTGGCTGCTCGGGAAGACACATAAAAAAAAAAAATACTCTTTCCAGTGCTTATTAGAGGTCGACATCTTGTCGAAGAATACCAGACTGACTCGTGACTAGAAAAGGAAGGTCCCCAGATCGGACAGCTTAGGGTAATAAAAATAATGAAAGATCCGGGGAATAAGAAGAATGTCATGCGGGCGGAATACGATGATGACCTCGCATAGCAGCCGAAAGGAGTTCGGCACAAGTTGTGGAAGGGGAATGCGAAAATATTTACAAACTGTTGGAATAAAAGGATGAAGGCAAAACCGTAGATCGGTAATAAATTGGTCTCGGAAGAAACAGAGGCAACCGGTCGACAGAGAATTGGGTCGATCGAATGAAGAAGTCAGAATGATCTGATGATCAGAAGGAATTTCAAAGGCGTTGCGCAGGCTCTCAGCGTCGCCTCCATCAAACCTATACTCCATGGATGTGTACCAAAGTCCAGGGACAGGAGCAAGCGACTGAGAGGAGCTAGCCATTGCAAAAACATATTGACAGGGGAAGAAATGCGATCGAAAGGAAGAAAGGTCGCTGCAATATGGTCAGAACAAAAAGAAATGCCGCAAAAGATCGAAAGCAGACGCGATGGAGAGAAGGCTTACAAGAAAAGGGTCACCGGGTAGGCAAAGGTTATCAGATAAGAGATGTGAAGGATCGTCGGAGATTAGATCGCACAGGAACACAGAGACGATCGCCGGCACTCGAAACGCGAAGATTGCAAATGAAGCAGCGCAGCAGGCTTATAAGGAGCGGGTGCAACCGACCGAAGTCGTTCGATCTAGGTCGCGAAAACCCAGGCCCAGATCTCACTGTTGAATTCAAACCGCCAAGTGTTAGGTGTGCAGCGGCATCAGGCGTGACACATAACACACCACCACGGGTCGACATTTAATGGTGGCATGGAGGCCCGCTCAACCTTAATGTGCAGGGATTTGCACGACTTCTAAGAAATCCATGTGACGTCAGTCAAATCATGCTCGCCCAGTGAAGTCTCCGAAAATAACCACAAGTGCGAGGGCCTTTCATGTCGATCGGCTTAAGGGAGATCACCTACAGCCGAGCGACAAATTACAATAGGTCGATCCACGAGGATCAGTCTTATCTCGATTAGAGACCACACAGTGACAAAGCCCGATCGGGAGGAAATCCGCACACACATTGTCTAGTCAGTTGGATTTACAACCTCCTTCGACTAGACTTGAGGGGGAGGCTTGTGATGTGGTAATGATGAAGGGCCCCACCTCGCTGCCACGGTAGAGGTCAAGGAAGGTCAAAGTCAAGACGATCAACAGGGTGGATGGTATCGGCCAATCGGGATGACATGTCCCGGTCAGGAAGAAGGATCTGATACACCATCACCCTCGATACAGGGAGCATTCAAACACCCGACGCTCAAGGGAGGATGATGTGCAAAAGATAAGCCGAGCGGCTACTCTGCTCGGCTAGCTAGCAAGACCGAGCACCGACAGAGTTCAACTTTGGCTGAGCGACTTCCCCGCTCAGCCTAGCAGCAGACCCAGCATCAGCCGAGCACGTGAACAGTGAACTTCTCGCCGATCGGCTATCCCCCAGCAATGGAGCATGCTGACAGTGGGTTTCCGACCAAGCGATTATCTCGCTCAGCGTGACAGCAGACGACACATGCATAGCAGAATTCTGGCCGAACAACTACCCCGCTCGGCTATGCAACAGACACATCAGGATATCTTTTGACATCCTTTTGGGAGCTAGTGTCGCTGACAGACGACATGGTCAGACAGAAGATCGTACGACAGAAGCTTCCACTGTCACTTCAGAGATATGCTCAGCTCGTTAAGGTATTGTATTAGAAACACTTTACTGATATATCTTTTTAGTGAAAGCTTTGAGATGCATGCCCACCTTGGGGAGCATGCACGCTCATTACAGGAGCTCTATATAAAGGAGGGTCAAGCATCGGCGGAAGTATGTGTTACCTGCGATATTTACTGTTGCGCTATAGTTCTCGCTACTTCTTCTTTTTCTTCTTATTTCGTTGGAGACTGACTTGAGCGTCGGAAGGTCATCGTCGGAGACTTCTTTCCTGGTTCGGCACTGACACTGCTTGTGTTGCATGACAGAGCGAGGTCCACCAGAGATCAACAATAGCGTCACATCACCAAGATCCATCTCATCGACTTTCGGACAAGATTAGAGCGTATTTATTTTCTATTTTATCTTCCACCCCAACCAAAAAATCTATATGATTTAAAATCAATAACATTATGCCCCACTATTTCTACCAACATGAGGTAGATTATAGATAACTACTAACCATTAGTACATGTGGCCAAACCATTGGAAAGACATGCTCGAACATGTGAATTTCAATCCCAAGATCACATGTGACAATATCTCATGTTTTAACCATTGCACCATTCTAAAAGGACACATTACATTATATAATTAGTACCATTGTAAAGTTTTTTGTATTTTAAAAAATTGATTAATTAGGTTAGATAATGTTAAACTTAGGGCGGACCGATTTAGTTCTATAAAAAATTTTCATATATCAAAGTAATTTGAAAATCTAACATCCTTTAGTTCCATGTTGTAATTGAAGAATTTTTTTTATAAATATATTATAATTAAGAATTAAACTATGGGGGTCTAGGTGATCATTTAACGTTTTTATACTGTTTGTAAAATTGTTTTTTAAGTAGATGTTAAGTTTTAAAATTCAGTATTATAGAGAAATTAGTTTTTAAATATAATATAAGTGGTTGATCTGAAAAGTAAAATAAAAAAATAAATGTCTTTAAAAAAAAATCTGCAAACCGCTCTAGGGAAGGGCAACAGTTGTAAAAAGAATTCTTAAAAAAGAATAGGGAGGCTCAATCTTTTTTTTTCTAAAAAAAAAAGGCATCAAATGCCTCCTAACCTTGGATTCGTCGTCGGAGCTCAGGAAATCTCATGTCCCAGTTCAGATTTCTCACGAGCCGCCGCCGCCTGAGCGCCTTAACCTCCCTGTTTTCCCAATCCCCCGAACCAAGCTCGGTCTCCAAGCACGTCGCTTGTGCTGTCTCCAATCCAGAAGGGAAGCAACCGCCGCCTCTCTCACCCAAGGCAACTGCCCCCAATCTTTATGCTCTCGTTGATCTGATCGACTCCTTCCTGCAGGCTAAAAACCTCAAATCCGCTTTTTCGGCTGTGTGTTTTCTGTTCAAGAGCGGCCATGCGACGGGCGCTTTCATTTTGAACCTGTTGATGAAGGGTCTCTGCCAAGGCCGCTCCGTTTCCAAAGCCGTGCAGCTGTTCCGAGAGGTCGAGCGCAAAAAGTGGATTTTTCCCGACGTCGTCACTTATACCATTCTCATCAATGGCCTGTGCAAGGATAAAAGGATGGAAGAAGCCATGGAGCTGTGGAGAGAGATGGTGTCGGGAACTGGTCCTGGCTGCTCCCCGAACACTGTCACCTACTCGACGCTTATGAATGGTCTCTCCAAGGCCGGAAGGGTGGAGGAAGCCATGTCCTTGCTGGATAACATGAAAAGGAGCGGGCTTGAAGCCAATGCGTATGTCTACGGTCCTCTTGTAAGTGGTTTGTGTAACGCTGGCTCCGTGGACAGGGCCCTGGAGCTCTTTCACGACATGTCCCAGAAGGAGATTCACCCAGATTTGGTCCTTTACAACAGTTTGATCCACGGTCTATCCAAGCTTGGGCGTTGGAAGGAGGCTAAAGATATGTTGCATAACATGGCGAGTCAGGGAATCCGTCCCGATGTGATAACGTATACTAGCTTGATCGACGGCCTCTGCAAAGATGGAAAGAGCTCCGAGGCCCTGGAGCTCTTTCACGAAATGTCCCAGAAGGAGATTCACCCAAATTTGGTGCTTTACAACAGTTTGATCCACGATCTATCCAAGCTTGGGCGTTGGAAGGAGGCTAAAGATATGTTGCATAACATGGCGAGTCAGGGAATCCATCCTGATGCGATAACGTTTACTAGCTTGATCGATGGCCTCTGCAAAGATGGAAAGAGCTCTGAGGCCCTGAAGCTGCTAGGTCTAATGGTGGAGAAAGGTGTAAAGCCATGCTATATCACGTATACTAGCTTGATCGATGGCCTCTGCAAAGATGGAAAGAGCTCCGAGGCCCTGAAGCTGCTAGGTCTGATGGTGGAGAAAGGTGAAGAACCAAGCAATGTCACGTATAACGTCCTAATTAATCATCTGTGTAAGGAAAGCCTGATTGATGATGCTTTTGAGTTCCTTGAGAAGATTACCAGGGAAGGAAAATCACCGGATGTTTTTACTTACAATACACTAATCCAGGGTCTTTGCAATGTAGGCAAAACTGGTGAAGCAATGAAAGTGCTTGGTAAAATGCTTGATAGTAGGTTTGGAGTTGAACCCAATTCGTGGACCTTTAACATGCTTATACATGGACTTTGCAAGAGGCATTATGCTAAACTAGCCTTGAAGGTACAAAAGCTGATGGTACGTAGAGGGTACACCTGCGATCTGGTTACTTTCAATACGCTACTCGATGGACTCCTCAAGACGAAGGACATTCAAGGGGCTATCTACCTGAAAAGAGAGATGGACTGCCTAGGACTGGAGCCTGACTCTTTCACTTACAGCATCCTTATAAATGGGCTATGCAAAATGGGGCATGTTGAGGATGCAGAAAATCTCCTTCGTGAAATGAAGGAAAAAGGAATGTGTCCTTGCTCACATGATTATAATTCTATAATGACAATACTGGCTAAGACAGGTAGAATGGAGCGAGCACTGAGTTTATTTGATGAGATGCAGGATAACCATAAGCCTGATGTGGTTACCTTCAACATTTTAATTGATGCTGCATGCAAAACAAGAGATATGGATTTGGTAAAGGACTTGTTTGTGGATATGCATCAAAGTGGTATAACTCCTGATTCAGTTATATATTCTACATTAATAAATGGATTTGCTGAATCTGGAAAAACAGATGAAGCTATCCAAATGTTGGAGCACATGAATGGTAGTGGATTTGTTCCAAATGTTAGAATATACGATTCACTTATACGTTGCCTTATAAAAAAAGGTGATAATAAAAATATTGTTAGCTTGCTTCATCAAATGGCAGCAAAAGATGTGGCTCCTGATACAAGGCTCATGTCAACCCTTTTGGATACTCTGTCATTTGATGGAGAAGATAAGACCCTATTGAAATCTTTGCCGAATTTCTCAAATGCATTGGCCGGAAGAACAAAATTCTCATGTCATGAATTGATGGAAAAGCTCCAAAGATCTTGCCTTGAGATCCGATTACCTGCTAGTGAGGCATCTTGAGTTGGAGAACGATTGTATGTGCCGTTGTCCATTTCTTGCATACTAAACTTAGGACCAACGCTTCACTAGATTAAGACTTTGTTATTGGCTCTGCAATTTGTAGCTAACATTTGTATAGTTAGGAACTTGGGATCGTTTAACCTTTTTCCCCTTAAATTTTACTTCAGTATATTATTTGATCTTGGCCAACTCCATCCCTACATTTCCTTTGTAGTTGGTTTTAGTGTTAAATTTAGTTTGTGCACATTTACAAATGAAGAACAAATTCTTTAAGTGGTTTTAGTCAAATTTTATTCCTCTTATCCGTTTGTAAAACCATGTTCAAGTAAACTAGCTACAGTCAACCTGTTTAATTTAATATTGAGGATAATTAAATTGATTCATTTAGGTTTTGCATTAACTTTGGATCTCATCTAGATTGTCATGGTTTGGAGCTTACGAAAAACTCACAAACTGTTTGTAGTTTAAACCAATTGATATCTTACATTCCAACCTTTTTAAAATGAGCAAAAGAAGAATAGTCAATTTGGAAAATCTGTCATATTGATAACTCTGATTGCTCTTATTGGTATTCGTATTTCAGAAATGTCAAATTTTATACTTTCCTTGTTTAGTAATTAAGCATTCTAAAGGATTTTTTTTTTTTTTTGTAAATATGAATTAGAATTTGATGTTTGGGCTATTCAACATTATGCTTTGAACACTGGAAAATAATCTGCAAGTAAAATACCTGTTTACATGGATATAATGTTTTCCAATATTCTTGCTGCTTGTTAGATGGAAAAGCTATCTCCATTAAGTTATAATGCAAGAGAAATTATATTGTTGGCTTAGGTAGTATAGTATAACATCATTTTAGTGAATGCGTTGTGTTATGATACTCAAGGCTCTAAGGTATTAGTCAATTACTGAACTGGATCTTATCCAAGATACTTTGGGAATTATGTCAGTACCTGTGCTTGATTGGTATATATCTATCATAATTTTTGTCTTGGAACATTTTCTTTCCTGATGGTACTGTGCTGATATCAGTTTTTCTATATACACTTCGACTAGAATTTGTTTATTGTGGTAGTAGAAACTTGATGTTGTACCCACCAGTTAACTCAAATCCCTTTCCCTGTCTGAATTCTCCGTGAGTAAGAAAACTTCTATGTTAAAGTAAATTAACTAGTTCATTAACATGTGTTGGGCCAGGTTGATAATTTTAGCAATTAACCATCGGCGAGACCACTGTATTAGTTGCAAGAGCTACCTGCATTGGCTACCTTCTTTTTGAAACTGTCATGAATGAATGGAGACTTGTATGGTGGTACCTTTCTCCTCAGCAAAAATTTAAAAAGAATATATCCTGCTCAAGTTATTTTTGCTTTATTGGAATATCCTTTACATATTGTTGCTGGCAGTCGATCGAGTAATGAAACAAGTTGGTTTTGTCTGCCATTCACGTTCAGTAATTGTTGGTCGACTGGATGCAGAGTGTACATGCTTGTTTCCATGCAGAATGTCATCAAAACTTTTCTCATTCATACTATCATCTAACTTGTCTGCTCTATGATGTGAATGTCCTTACTGCTTTGCACATTTCAGGCACTCTTAATCTCAATTAAGAATGTTCTGCGTATTAAAATCCTCAGGTGATTTGGAGTACAACTGTTTAGTGAACCACCTATTTTTGTTTGTCAAATACTAACTATTTCCAGCTCAGAGAAATCTGTAGGTACTTAGGCTCCCTTTATCAATCTATCACATCTCATATCTTTTGACAGGAATAAGTATTTCCAATTTCATGCTTTATTAATATTGAAGCATGAGTATTCATGTGAAGCTGTTATTGCAGCTGAGTCTTCTGAAACAACAATCTGGGTGCTCTCTTTCCATGTTGCTTTATTGTTCCATTTTGCTATCCATAATGAATACTTGCCATTACAAAACAACAAAAGCTTGCATCGAATGAAGTAGATGGAATTCATGCACTTTCGATAAGCATTGTACTTACTGAGATTGCTGCATTGTGAAACGTTTACAATTTGAACCCAGCAAATAATGCAAATAGACTGCAAAAGGCAACCCAAAGAGGAGAGAAAGAGATAGTCGTAAAAGGATGCTAGTAAATTGTATTACAAAAAATTTAGGTTTACAAATAATAAGAAAATATAAATAGATAATAAAGTAATAATAAAATATTAATCTACCCTTATATAATAATTCATCATATATTAATATCTTTTTAAACTCGCAATACATTAATAGAAAGTATTGAGAATTTGTTAATCAGAAATTGAAATCGTGCAGTGGATTGTGTCTTAATGGCAAGTCTGTAATTTGTATAGAGGATAAGATAAATGACAAAGTGATGGTGTCATTCTGATAGTGATTGGCGAATGAAATGACAATCAATCTTGATATGCTTGGTGTGCTCATGAAGGATAAAATTACGAGTAATTTGAATGACATTGGAGTTGTCACAATGCATAGGGGTAGGGTTCGAGAGAAAAACACTCATATCAACGAGTAGTCAACGTAATCAAACAATTTCAGCAATAGTAGAGATCATAGCTGTTAGGATTTATATTAAAAGCCTAGCTTTTTGTATAACATTTATATTAAAATAAGAATCACATTGGTCAAATGACTACATTTAGTAAAATACAGTTGTCTATTTAATTTATATTGTAGATAACATGGTGTGTGGTATCACACAGAAGATCATGTTATCAGTTCCTTATAAATTATAAATAGTAGCTCACAACCAAGATGGATTGGGACAAATCATTGGAATAGTTGTAGTGTAATTTGGTACTAGTTTATCTTGACTATAAAATTATACTAGTACACTATGTGTGTATTGAGTATAACCATTTGAGGTTGTTCCTTTTATACTGACTGCATAAAAGAACATAACCTCTCTTATTATGGATGTGCGTACTCTTAATTCTGATATAATAACAAGCACATATATTTAGTATTTATTTCTTTAATTTATCAATGGGTGAGATTTATTCGTTAAATCAATAGGCCCGATAAGTTAGAAAATAATATTATTTATATGGTGTGTTATTGATTATAGAAGAAAATTGTGTCCTAGTTATCTAGGTTGATGATGTCCCCTTGAGGAACTCATAAGGATTGTCATGTAAACCCTGCAGGTGGACTTAGTCTGACATGACAATGAAATTGAGTGGTACTACTTTTGGAGCTAGATATTAATTAAGTGAGTTGTCAGTAACTCATTTAATTAATGGACATTCGATATCTTAAACACAGGGAGATTAACGTACTCATGATAAGAAGGAGCACATAATGTAATATGGGATTGGTACGGTAGTTCAATAATAACTCTTTAGTGGTATGAGTTATTATTGATGAACTTGAGTTGGGTGTTCGGGTCGAACACAGGAAGCTCAAGTTCATCAGGAGGCAAAAATCAATTCCTCCTCTAGGTCTCTGTTATAGCCTCTAGATATAAGCCTCGCATCCACCCAAGCCCATCTTAGTGTCCAAGATGTGGTCGGCCAAGCCTTGCTTGGTGCCCAAGCAAGGGGCCAGCCACAAGGAATTAAAAGAGAAAATTTATTTTAAATTTTTTTCTTTTATAGCTATCCACAAAGAGATTTAAAAGAAATATTTTAATTTTAAAGTTTTCCCTTTTTTGTTGCTCAAGCTATGATCGACCATGATTGGAATTAAAAGGAAATTTTAATTTTGTTTAAAACTTTCATTTTTAGAATCCACTAAAGAAATAAAAGAGATTTTAATTTTTATTAAAATCTTTCCTTTTATAGCAATCTACAAAGGATTAAAAGAGAGATTTTAATTTTAAAATCTTTCCTTTTTTGAAGTCATCCACATGGTTTTAAAAGAGATTTTTAAATTTTAAAATCTTTCCTTTTTTATTGCTATTTATATTGGTTTTAAAAGAGATTTTTAAATTTTAAAATCTTTCCTTTTTTATTGCTATTTATATTGGTTTTAAAAGAGATATTTTAATTTTGATAAAACTTTCCTTTTTTGTAATCATGATTTAAAAGAGAAGTTTAGTTTTTAATTTTCCTTTTGTAGCCATCACATGGAAAATTTAAAAGAGAGAGATTTTAATTATTATTAAAATTTCCTTTTTGACCATGATTGGAATTAAAAGGAAGTTTTAATTATGTTTAAAACTTTCTTTTTTAGCATTCATTAAGGATTATAAAAGAGAGGTAGATGGTGTCTTGTAAGATACACAACAAAAAAGTTCCCTCTTCTCTTTTCCTTGATGGTCGGCCCTTCTCTTTTCTCTTCTCCCTTTGTTTTCTTCTCTTAAGGTCGGCGGCACATCAAGCTCCATCTTCTTGTTTCCAATTTGCTTGAACGGGAATAAGAAGAGAAGGAAGTTTCCTATTTTGGTATTACTTGGGTGGCTGAAACTTGTAGGCAAAGAAGAAGGTTCGGGTGGATTTCATCTTAGTAGATCGTCGCTTACATGATGCCCAAGAGGAGAAGAGGAATATAACAGAAGATCAAGAGGTTTTTAAGATACAAAGAAAGATATAACCAATTATTTGTTTCCGCTGCATAATTAGTTTGTGTTCTTTGTATGGATCCTGAGATACCAACACAAGAGGATAGCGATTTTGTGTTTTCGTTTTTGTGCTTCGATTTTGTGTTTCGATCTTGTGCTTTAATTGAGGTCTCTGTAGTTAAACCTAAGGTTACTGTGAGAAGTTTAAATATTCAATTTTTTTAAAAGGTTTTGTCTAGGAAGTGGTGGATGATTTCATAACCAAGAAGGCCTAGTGCCTCACCAACGACCTGGAAGTCAATCCTTGAAATAAATATATAATCAACTTCTGTAATATGGTTTAACTTCTGAAGAACACAAGGGTTGAACTTGGAGTAAAAATGTTAAGTTTCGTTTCCAATTCAAGTTTAACTTTGAAGAACGAACTTAGAGTAAAAAATTTTAAGTTTCGTTTCCAATCCAAGTTTAAATTTGAAGAACGAACTTGGAGTAAAAATGTTAAGTTTCGTTTCCAATCCAAGTTTAACTTATGAAGAGCACATGGGTTGCTAGGAAAAGTTCTGTGCTTGTACAAATTTATTTATAGGGGAAACAGAACGGTATTCCAAGTAGCACCCAAGAATAGCATGATATTCTGCTTCGGTAGAAGAACGAGAGACAATATCTTGGTTTTTACTCTGCCAAAAGAAAAGTGTCAAGAAAACATTAAATCATGTGGTAGACTTACAATCTGTAGAATCACCATCTCAATCTACATCAAAATAGGCACATAACTCTAGGGTAGAAGTGGAAGGATAAAGAAGACTATGAAACTGAGTACCTTGAAGATATCGAAGGATACGAAGCACAGTTTCTCAGTGAACTGAAGTGGAAGAAGTAACAAACCGACTGACAATATGTATAACATAAGCAATGTCAGGTCTAGTAATAGTGAGATATATTAGACTGCCAACTAGAGTGCGATATAAAGATGGATCTGGAAAGGGAACACCATCAGTAGAAGAGTACCGATCATTAACCTCAAACGGAGTATCAATAGTGAGTGTTAGATAGATGAGATTGCTCTAGAATGTCACCAATAGATTTGGATTGCGAGAGAAGATAGTTACGAGGAGAATAAGATACTTCAATTCCTAAAAAATAACGCAGATGACCTAAATCTTTCATATCAAACTCACAAGCCAAATGCAATTTCAACTCTTCTATTCCACTTAATCATTCCTTGTAGTAATCATGCCATCAACATAATAAGAGAGTAATGTGCGACCTGACGAAGTACAACGAATAAAAAGAGCAGAGTCAAGCTGGCTAAAAAAAAAGCCAAGAGATTGAATCACAATGAAGAACTTGTCAAACCAAGCTCGAGAAGCTTTGTTAAGACCATAAAGAGCCTTTTTTTAGTTTGCAAATTTCACCAGGGTTGTGAGTGACATTTGGTGGAGGCACTATGTAGACTTTTTCTTGAAAATTTCCATTTAAAAAGGTATTTCTAACATTCATATGGAAAATAGACCACTGACGAATTGATGCAACTATAATAAGAGTATGGATAGTAACAAGCTTGGAAATTGGAGCAAAGGTTTCCTCATAATCCATATTATACTATTAGGAAAATCCTTTAGCAACCAAACAAGCTTTATATCGTTCAACTGACCCATCAGATTTAGTTTTGATCTTATATACCCATTGAGAACCAATCGTACGCTTCCTTAAAGGAAGAGGTACAATTGATATAAAGCGGAAAGTTCTTTTGCTATAGCCTACTATCAAAAAGGATCAAGAGCAGCCTCTCTATAAGAGGACTCAGACAATTGGTGAATATAAATTAAAAAAGAAGAAAAAGAACTAGAATAAGTAGAATACAGAAAATTAGGTAATTGAGTAGACTTATGAGATTGTTGAGGGTAACGAGAAGGAGGATCCGTTATCACAGGAGCATCATGGGAAGCAATAGGAGCAGAGGGATCATATAGAAGCTGATGACCATAATCTGTATGAGTGTTAATCCTGTAAGTAGCATCATTAGAATAAGAGATGCTAGGGTGGTCCAATTGTAGGGAAACATGAGATGACATATCATCGGAGTTAGTGCAAAAAGAATCAATACAAGTGAGATCAGATTTTTGAAGATTAGGAGTGTCAGAGGAAATGAAATAGAATGAAATGTGTTTAAGAAAAATAATATAATGTGAGACATAGAATTTTTGACTAACTGGATCATAATATTTATATCCCTTTTGACCTCGTTGTAGCCAAGAAAAACACAAAGAGTGGATTGAGAACTAAATTTACTATGTTCAACATGAAGACAAAATATGTGGATCTAAAAACTTTTAAGATAGAATAATCAGGAACATAACCACCCAGATGTAATAGAAGATGAAATTCTAATGATAGAATGGAGTACAGTAAGAATAGCTTGACCCCAGAACTCACTAGGAACATATGCAGATAATAGGAGAGAATGTGCAGTTTCAATAATATGCCTATGTTTTCTTTCAGCAATACTGTTTTGTTCGAGAGTGTGTACAAATAGAGTCAACACCAACTAATCACATGGGATAACCATCAGCAGTTATGACCAACACAGAAGGAGATAAATTTATTGATATAAAAGAATTGACATTAGGCGACATATGATACGAAGCTCCATAATCAAGGATCCAGATAAGGGAATGTATACATTGTTGGTGCAACTTTAGGTCAAGGTTGACCTGGTTGACTCGACTCGAGTTGACCTGACTCGAGTTGTATTTTGATGTTTGACGAAAACAGAAGAGTTGTATTTTGATGGGAGATTGTTGATGCAACCTTAGGTCAAGGTTGACCTGGTTGACCTGACTCAAGTTGTATCTTGATGTTTGACAAGAACAGAAACTTGGGAGGTTGTGGGTGCAACCCTTGGTCAAGGTTGACCTGGTTGACCCGAGGTGAGTTGACCTGACTCGGAAAAGTCCAAGTATGGAGACTTGGCACGGAAAAGTCCAAGCAGGGAGCTTGGCACGGGAAAAGTCCAGGTATGGAGACTTGGCACGGAGAAGTCCAAGCAGGGAGCTTGGCACGGGAGAAGTCCAAGTATGGAAGCTTGACATGGGAAGTCAGAGAGAGCTCGGTAGCTCGCTCTCCGGACTAGGCCAGAGAGGGCTCGGTAGCTCGTTCTCTGGATCGGATGAAGTCGGAGAGGGCTCAGTAGCTCGTTCTCTGGACGAAGTCGGAGAGAACTCGGTAGCTCAGTAGCTCGGTAGCTCTGACTATGGTCAGAGAGGGCTCGGGAGCTCGTTCTCTGGACCGGATATGGAAAGTCCTGATGAGTGAAGCCAGGCAGACGGATAAGTCCTGGGGAAAGTCCCGGTGAGTGAAGCAAGGAAAGTCCTGGTGAGTGAAGCAGGCAGTTGGAAAGTCCCGTGAGTGAAGCCAGATTGGAAATCCTGGTGAGTGAAGCCAGGTGAAAACCCTAGTGAGTGAAGCTAGGTGAAAGTCCTGGTGAGTGAAACCGGGCAAGGGAAAATCCAGATGGATCAAGGGTGATCGGACATCTGGTGTTGAGAAGGTCAAGTAGGTCAAGGGAATGACCGGATACTTGACACGAAGAGAAAAGTCCAAGTGGGTCAAAAGGATTGACCGGACACTTGGTGGGGAGTCTTAGCAGGTCAAGGGAGTGATTGGATGCTAAGCATGATGTACCGAAAGGTCAAGGTTGACTGGATATTGATTTGGACTTGGTTTGGGCAAAAACCAAGACCTGGATCGGTCTGGAAACCGATCAGAAAGCGATCAGTGCCTCTGTGAGCTTACTGATCGGTCTGGGGACCGATCAGCATAGAGCCTGATCGGTCCCCACGACCGATCAGAAGAACCCTAGACCGATTAGGGTGGAGCCTGATCGGTCCAGCCCTAGCCGTTGGCTCACAACGGCTAGTCTTCTGTCTTCTGTTCTTCGCAGGTACAGCGCAGATGGATGCAGGTATAAAAGAGGCTGAGGGCTTCTACAGATGACTACTGCTACTCTTCTCCTTCCCACTCCTGACTGTGATCGAGCTTTGCTAAGCTCCGAAGCTTCGGGTGAGCTTCTTTGACTGAGTTGCTTGTTGGCATTCGTCCGTGAAGTTGGTGCTTCATCCGGGACTTCAGTCGACGAGAAGGCAAGCGAGTATTTGTACATTCATTGTGTATTTTGTTCTTGCTCTTCTTTATATCTCCATATTGCTGTTGCAAGCTATTGTGGCGAGGTTTCTCCACCCACAAGGAGTATTTATTAGCCGGTTTTCCGGGGACTCATCCACCGACGGATTGATAGGCTTCGTCCACCTTACGGACACGCCGAGGAGTAGGAGTATCATCTCCGAACCTCGTTACATCTTCGTGTTGAGGTTTGCTTCTCCTTTTTCGTTTCTATTCGTTTTATTTCCGCTGCGCTAACCCTAATTGTAGAGAGAAACGAAGAATTTGGGGTGGCTATTCACACCCCCCCTCTCTAGCCGCGATCATCCGTCCTAACAAGTGGTATCAGAGCCAGGTTGCTCTTCGTCGGATTAACACCCGGGGGAGCACAAGCTAGAGAATGGATCGACTCGGAGAAGACATCACGATTCCACCCTTCTACGAGTGTTGCGACTTCGCGTATTGGAAGGTAAGAATGAAGTATTTTCTTATGACTAACCTAGCAAATTGGAATTGTGTACAAGTAGGTTTTATTCCTCCGGTGGATAGAAAGGGAGAACTTCTCAAGAAAAAGAAGTGGACGAAAGAACAAATCCACCAATCCACAATCAACGACGAGGTAACGAAAATCCTTGAATTTTCATTACCTAGTGATATCTTGTGTAAGATAGGTGGATACTGTTGGTGCGGTTAGCATTAACGATTTAACCCAGGTTTTGATGAATGACAAATCAGGTTAAGTTAGTCTGTTGTTGTCTGACACTTTGATAAAGTGTGCAGGAGAAGTCCAGACAGGTCGACGGGCCGACCAGATGTCTGGCACGAAGTCCAGCTAGGTTGACGGGCTGACCGGATAGCTGGCGAGAAGTCCAAGCGGGTCGACGGGCTGACCGGACGCTTGGCGAGAAGTCCAGCTAGGTCGACGGGCTGACCGGATAGCTGGCGAGAAGTCCAAGCGGGTCGACGGGCTGACCGGACGCTTGGCGAGAAGTCCAGGTAGGGCGGACGGGAAGTCCAGACGGGTCGAAGGGCTGACCGGACGTCTGGCAGGTGAGTAAAGGTAAGTCACTGGAAGGGCGTGACTGTGAGGACGCGTTCCCGGGAAGGGAACATTAAGCGTCGATCCGGCTTAGATTCATTTCGGATATCTAAGTCGAGATCGTGACTAGATTCCGGTCTCGGAAAGACGGAATCTAAGTCATACTTTGCTTATCTATAAAACTGTGCTAAACAATCTTTGCTGCAGGGTACATTTGCCTCGGACTAACCTTTTCTTGCAGGAGAAGGACTTTCTGGAGAAGAGGGGTCCGGGCGCCCGGAGGGGATCCGGGCGCCCGGAGGCAAGTTTTATCCCCAGGACGACGTTGACACTTGGAGCATGCTGGTTGGGAGTGTTACGTCACATTCCAGGCGCCCGGAAGGGATCCAGGCGCCCGGAGCAGCATATAAAAGAAGCCCCAGGCAGGAGCTTCAATATATCTGCTTTCTGAGAACTCTGAGCTCAATCACTCTGCTACTCTGCGCTCCAACGACGTTCACAAAGCTTCGACGACTCACTCCGGTTTCCTTTAATTCATTAGTTGTCGGTATAGCTTTGTTTTTCTTTCATTAGCAATATTTGTACGTAAATTGTAATTATCCGAATTGCTAGTGAATTGCCCAACGAAAGTACTCAAGGAGTACGGGCCTTCGAGTAGGAGTCGTCACAGGCTCCGAACGAAGTAAAAATCAACCGTGTTCATCTCTTTACTTCCTTACTTTTCCGGTGCGTTTTAACTCGAAATTTTCGAATCGATATTCACCCCCATCGAATCTAACGGTCTTACAAGTGGTATCGGAGCGGTTCGCCTCGATTTGGTGCAACCACCAAACAGATAGGGGGAATTTTTTAAAAACTGATATTATTATCTTTTTGGAAGATTTTTTTTCATTTAAAATCTAAATTGGTGCAACATCAACTTAGAGTTTCTGTTTCTCCCGCACTGCTAATCCAAGACGAAGTCTTGGGATATTTTTCCAGTTAATTTCGTGTGTGTAGGTTATGATGTCTCAACAAGAAGGCTTCAACACAGTACGTCCTCCTCTATTCAACGGGGATGACTTTTCGTACTGGAAGAGGAGAATGGAGGTCTACATGAAGACAGACTACGACCAATGGATGAGCGTCACAAGGGCTTACAAAATTCCAGTAGACAACTCCGGGAACATACTAGACCCTGAAGACTGGACAAATGATGTGAAGAAAAAGGCATCAATTGAAAACAAAGCCATCAATACTCTACACTGCGGACTAACACGAGAAGAACTGAACCGGGTCGGACCGCATCAAAACGCTAAGGAGCTTTGGGATAAACTGATCGAGCTGCACGAAGGAACAAGCGACGCAAAGGTAACAAAGAGAGATTTGCTGTTAAATAGAATTTTTAATATAAAAATGCAGGAAGGAGAAACGGCAAGTCAGCTCCACGCGAGGGTCAAAGATATCCTCAACGGTCTCCACGCGATAGGCCACCAAATGGAGAACCGAGACTTAATCAGGTACGCGTTAAATGCTTTTCCGCGAAACAATTTGTGGGCATCAATCGTAGATGCCTACAAAATTTGGAAAAATTTATCTAAATTAAAATTGGACGAACTCTTTTGTGAATTAGAACTTCATGAGCAAACTAACGCCGGGGTCAAGAAAGGTGTAGCTTTATTTGCAGGTTCCTCTAAAGAAAAGAAGAACAAGCCCGAATCCGAAGAAGATTCCGATCAAGACTCTGAAGACGAAGAACACCTGGTGAACTTGGTAAGGAAAATGTTCACCAGGAAAAAGAGAAGCTTCAGCAAACAGGATCTTCAGAAGATCAGTTCGCCAGCCGACTCAAGAAATGTCACATGTTTCGGATGTAACAAAAAGGGGCACTACAAGAACGAATGCCCAAGATTGAAACTTGACAAACCAAAGTCAACAAAGAAGAAAGCCCTCAAAGCAACATGGGACGATTCCTCCTCAGACGAATCGGAAGGAGAAAAGCACCAAAGTCACCTCGCGCTGATGGCTCGCGAAACAGAATCGGAAGAGAATCGGAAGACGGGTCCGAACCCGAATAGAACCAAGAGTCCGCACTCGTTTCAGAAGCTTCCAAAGAAGTATACCTAAACTTAAAACGCAAACTCTTTAGAATTATCTCGTGTTTAAAGAAAAAATTAGTTAAATTGGAAAATAAAATAAATCGCTTCTTGAGGAAAATCAAAACCTCAAGGAACAATTAAAAATTCGAATCCAACTCAAGATCGAACACTTGAGGAGGAGAATTTATCATTAAAAAATGAACTTAATAAGTTAAAGGAAATGTTGGAAAAATTCACAACAAGATCTAAAAATTTAGATTTAATTCTAAATAACCAAAAGGCATGCTATAATAAAACCGGACTTGGATATAAGTCAAACTCAAACAAAACCTTTAAATCATTATTAACCCAACACAAAGCAACTAAACAAGCTTGGGTCCCGAAAGCGTGCTTAACCACGCAAGTAGGACTTAATCAATTCTATATACCTAAAGATAAAATACATTATATAAACTTGAATAAATCAGATCAAAAACTAAAATATAAATCTAAATTAAAATCAAAATTCAAAACTCAACAAAATTTAGATTATCACCAAGTTGATTATAACTATAAAAAGAATCGATACAAGCCTAAAATTAAAACTTAAATTAATGGCCAATAATTCAGGGGGAGGCTCCAGAATAGCTGACACCTCCAAAACTAACTTACCCGACAGGGTAACCCAAAACTAACAAACCCGGCAGGGAAATTAGAATTAGAGACCAAGTTTAACTTGAATCATGGTATTGGTGAAATTTTTGGATGATAGTACGTTAGGGAAACTTGGGCATCGCATGTCTAGAAAGATATGGTTTCGATCTGGTGCATTTGGCCAAGTGGAACTGACCGAAGCTACCCTTAAACGAATCCTAACCAGTTAGACCAAGATTTAGTACTAAGTTCCGTGGATAGGACTATTCGGAAAACCTCGAAAGGTTGGTTACTTCTAATGATGTCCTTGTGACTCACCAAGCTTAGAAGTTTATCCGAAGAATGCCTATTTGTGGAAACCAAAGCTAAGTCTGAATCTAACACAAGTTAAACCAAAAGTCTGTAATCAAACCAATTTCATCTCACAAAATCATAGGATTCCCTGATTGATAATATAGTTAGGGTGAGATGAATAAGGCTTTAAAAATTAATTTCAAAATTTTAATTGTAACTTAAAAATTAATTTCAAAATTTTAATTTTAACTTAAAAATTAACTTCAAAATTTTAAACTTAAATTAATTTCAAAATTTTAAAATTAAGATTTTTTTAAAATAATGATTGATTAAAAATTGATAAACTAAGACTAACATAAAAATCCTACTTGTTGTAGGAAACCAAGTGGATTTTGGACAGTGGTTGCTCCAAACATATGACTGGAGATCACACCAAGTTCACTCAATTAACCTACAAAAGCCTAGGAACAGTTGCCTTTGGAAACAACGGTAAACTCAAGGTAATTGGTATAGGTAATATTGAATTAAAAATAGATTTCATAATTACAAATGTTCTACTTGTTGAAAATTTTAAATACAATCTTCTGAGCATAAGTCAATTATGTGACACTAGGTATAAGGTAAAATTTCTATCCACAGAATGTTTGATCAAACATCTAGATAATCCAACTATAAGCCTAAAAGGCTTTAGAAAAGACAATATCTATGCCATTAACTTAACCACTTCTTCAGCCAAGTGTTATTTAACACAAAAAGAAGAAACCTGGCTATGGCATAGAAGAATGTCACACACACATTTCAGAAACATAAGTAAATTAAATGGTCTAGTTAGAGGCTTACCAAAATTACCTAACTTAGATTTAACGATATGTAATGCTTGTCAACAAGGCAAACAAACAAAATCTACCCACAAACCAATTAATGAATCTCAAACCAACTCAGTCCTAGAACTTTTACACTTAGACCTATTTGACTCCCATGGAGTTAAATCAATAAATGGAAGTCTATACTGTTTAGTTATAATAGATGACTATTCTAGGTTCACTTGGGTCAAATTCTTAAAAAATAAAGATGAAACCTTTGAAATTTTTACAAATTTCTGCAAACAAATTGAAAATGAAAAAGGCATAAAAATTAAAAGAATCAGAAGTGATAATGGAGGAGAATTTAAAAATCATAATTTTGATAAATTTTGCCTTGAAAATGGCTACCATCATGAATTCTCTTGCCCTAAAACTCCCCAACAAAATGGAATTGTAGAAAGGAAAAATAGAACTTTACTTGAAGCATCTAGAACTATGCTAAACGAATACAACTTACCTAAATATTTTTGGGCAGAAGCTGTTAGTACAGCCTGCTATGTACAAAACCGAACAACACTAAACAAAAAACACAATAAAACATTTTTTGAAATATTTTACAACAAACAACCTAATATAAAACACTTTAAGGTATTTGGTTGCTCAGCCTTTATCCTAAATACTAGAGAACACTTAGGCAAATTCACTTCCAAAATAGAAAATGGAATTTTTTTAGGGTACTCTCTGAATAGCAGATGCTACAGAATTTATAATAAAGTTACCTTAAGAATTGAGGAAACCACCAATGTAAAATTCAAAGAATCCAATCAAAACCTAGAACAAGCCCAACCTCAACCAGTTGACCCTGTTCATGAACATATCAATTCTGAAGGAACAAACCAAACCCAAAATCATGAAGAAGAAGAACAACTACAAGAAAGTCAACCTTCTAGAACCATAAGAGTCAACCCAAACCATCCTACTGATCAAATAATTGGTGACCCAGACCTTAGGGTCCAAACTAGGTCATCTTTCAGAAACCTAAGTCAAATCTCGTTAATCTCAAATATTGAACCCAAAACTGTAGCTGAATCCCTACTTGACCCAGACTGGGTCATAGCTATGCAAGAAGAATTAGCTCAATTTGAGCGCAATGAAGTTTGGGACCTAGTACCTCCACCTAACGATAAGAAAATAATAGAAACCAAATGGGTATTTAGAAACAAGTTAAGTGAAACTGGAGAAATTACTAGAAACAAGGCCAGGTTAGTTGCCAAAGGGTTCAGTCAAGTTGAAGGACTTGACTATGATGAAACTTATGCCCCGGTAGCTAGACTAGAGTCCATTAGAATGTTACTAAGCTATGCAGCCCATAAAGGATTCAAACTATACCAAATGGATGTCAAATCTGCCTTTCTTAATGGATTAATAAAAGAAGAAGTTTATGTAGGTCAGCCACCTGGTTTTGAAAGCCTAGAACACCCTGATTATGTCTACAAATTAAAAAAGGCATTATATGGACTTAAACAGGCACCTAGGGCATGGTATGAAAGACTAACCTCTTACTTAATCTCTAAAGGGTTCAACCAAGGTCAAGTTGACCCAACACTATTTGTGAAATCAATAAAAGAAGATATTTTTATAGCTCAAATATATGTAGATGATATCATCTGTGGTTCGACATACTCAGAATTTTTAAACGAATTTACAAACCTAATGGAACACGAATTCGAAATGAGTCTGGTAGGAAAATTAACTTATTTTCTAGGGTTACAAGTCAAACAAACAAATGAGGGAAATTATATTTATCAACAAAAATATACTAAGGAGTTACTTAGAAAATTTGGAATGGAAAATACTAAAGAAATAAAAACACCTATGGCCGTAAACACAATCCTAGATGATGATCCTAATGGAAAATCTGTAGACTTAAAACATTATCGGAGCGCAATAGGTAGTCTACTTTACTTAACTGCAAGCCGACCTGACATTTTATTTGCAGTTAGTATGTGTGCTCGATACCAAACCTGTGCTAAAGAATCTCATTTGACTCAAGTCAAAAGAATCTTTAGATACCTCAAGGGAACCACAAATGTAGGAATTTGGTATCCTAGGACCAACAACTTGAATTAATAGGATATTCTGACTCAGATTATGCCGGATGCAAATTAGACCGCAAAAGCACAAGTGGTGGATGTCAACTACTTGGTCCATCCCTTGTCAGCTGGTTTAGTAGAAAGCAACACTGTGTTGCACTATCTACAACTGAGTCAGAATACATAGCCATAGGCGAATGTGTTGCACAGTTATTATGGATGATGCATACTCTAAAAGATTTCAACTTAAATATCACAAATGTAAAAGTATTAATTGACAATATAAGTTCAATTAACTTAACCAAGAATCCTGTGCATCATTCAAGAACCAAACATATTGAAATTAGGCACCACTTCATCAGGGATCATGTTACTAAAGGTGATATTGAACTCAAGTACATTGAGTCTAAATCAAATTTAGCTGACATTTTTACAAAACCACTCCCTGAAAGTGAATTTAGCAACTTACGACGACAATTAGGGATGTGCTCAATAGACTAGGAAATTTCAAAAATACTCTCAAAAATGGTTTCATCAAATTATAGGTTAAACTTGTCTGTTTTCAAAACTTTCCATTTTTAGATTTTCAAAAACAGTTTTGGCCTTAGATTAGTTTTTGAATCCTTAGAAAGCATGTACCCATAGGATTAGTTTTGAGCATCTCACCAACACCTTAGGTTTACCTTGCTTGTGTTTGAAAAACATAGAAAGGGGTGAGATGCATAGGTCAACTGTCTGGACTTAAGATGCTTATATCAGTGCATCGGCATAAGTCTGGACGTTAAATACAACTCAGATATTAATCAGATTAAGCTCATCAGTCAAGTCAAACACTGACTGCTTATAATCAACTTAATCTGACTAACCAAGTGAAAACTGCTATTTTCTGATAGTTAGTTAGTAACTGATTGGTTAGACAGCTATGTAAATTTGAGTATCAAATTCAGGAGGATTAACTAAAGCGTTTTTTTTTAAATTTCTTTTGAAAATTCTACTCCAATTACTTTGAAAATCTTATATTAAAAATTCTTAGCAAATATTTTCAAAAGCTTTATCTTAGATATCAGGTTCAGGGGGAGAAATAAAACTAATTCAGTTTTTCAAATCAAATTTTAAACTTAATTTTGAAAATCAAAGTTTAAAAACAACTTGTTTAAAATTGTGAAATTTTTTACAAAAATTTGAAAGTTTGAAAGGTTTTGAATCTAATACTTTTAAACTTTGAGAATTTGATTTTGAAAAACAAATTTTACAAAAACATTCTAAAAATATGATCTTACTTTTACCAAACTCCTTTGAAAACTAAAAGTAAAGATTTAAATTTAATTTAACTTTACTTTGAAAATTGTCCTGAATTTAGTTCTTAAAATTTGATTTTACTTAATTTTGACATTTTGATTTGAAGGTTAAATTTTACAAAAAAATTAGTTTACAAACTAAGCTTCTTAAACTTATTTTCCTTGATTTTGAAAATTGAATCTTTTACAAACTTAGTGTTGAAAAATAAATTTCAATTAGTTTTGAAAAATAGATTTTTTCAAACTTAGTTTTGGAATTTTGGTTTTGAAAACTTATGTTTGAAAAGCGTTTCAAAGTTGAAACTTGTTTTGAATATTTACTCTTGAAATTTAGACCTTATACACTTATGTTTGAAAATTAAAACTTAGCAATTTTTCTAAAAGCTAAAAGCTACTGCATTATACAAGTTTTCAAAACTTTATACTCCCCCAAGTCAACTTGACCTTTTCTTGGATTTAAAAATTGTATTTTTTTCCTTGAATTCTGAACCAAACTCAGTTATCTTTTAAGATTAAGTGTTATTGTTTTCAGTGACTCTACACTATGCTTGTTTACTCTTGCTTATTTTTTTTTGATGTATGCCAAAGGGGGAGAGTTAGGTGGTTAAGTTAGCTAAACCAGAATTGAAAATACAAACTAACTTAAAAACCCTTTAAATGCTTGTTTTTTTCTTGCATATGTTTTCACTAACTTAACCAGGTTGTCATTCCATCAAAAAGGGGGAGATTGTTGGTGCGGTTAGCATTAACGATTTAACCCAGGTTTTGATGAATGACAAATCAGGTTAAGTTAGTCTGTTGTTGTCTGACACTTTGATAAAGTGTGCAGGAGAAGTCCAGACAGGTCGACGGGCCGACCAAATGTCTGGCACGAAGTCCAGCTAGGTCGACGGGCTGACCGGATAGCTGGCGAGAAGTCCAAGCGGGTCGACGGGCTGACCGGACGCTTGGCGAGAAGTCCAGCTAGGTCGACGGGCTGACCGGATAGGTGGCGAGAAGTCCAGACGGGTCGAAGGGCTGACCGGACGTCTGGCAGGTAAGTAAGGTAAGTCACTGGAGGGGAGTGACTGCGAGGACGCGTTCCCGGGAAGGGAACATTAGGCGTCGATCCGGCTTAGATCCATTTCGGATATCTAAGTCGAGATCATGACTAGATTCCGGTCTCGGAAAGACGGAATCTAAGTCATACTTTGCTTATCTATAAAACTGTGCTAACAATCTTTGCTCTTGCAGGAAAGACTTTCCCTGGAGAAGAGGGGTCCGGGCGCCCGGAGGGGATCTGGGCGCCCGGAGGGGATCCGGGCGCCCGGAAGGGATCCGGGCGCCCGGAGGCAAGTTTTATCCCCAGGACGACGTTGACATTTGGAGCATGCTGGTTGGGAGTGTTACGTCACATTCCAGGCGCCCGGAAGGGATCCAAGCGCCCGGAGCAGCATATAAAAGAAGCCCCAGGCAGGAGCTTCAAAATATCTGTTTTCTGAGAACTCTGAGTTCAATCACTCTGCTACTCTGCGCTCCAACGACGTTCACAAAGCTCTGACGACTCACTCCGGTTTTCTTTTAATTCATTAGTTGTCGGTATAGCTTTGTTTTTCTTTCATTAGCAATATTTTTACGTAAATTGTAATTATCCGAATTGCTAGTGAATTGCCCAACGAAAGTACTCAAGGAGTACGGGCCTTCGAGTAGGAGTCGTCACAGGTTCCGAACGAAGTAAAAATCAACCGTGTTCATGTAATACCCCGGTTCTGAGATTCTGGTTAAGTATGGCTTAAAAGGTTAGATGGTACTATCCATATCACCAAGGTGCACCTTCCTTTTCGGAATCCCAAACTCAAAGAACTCCAAAGTTAAGCGTGCTTGGCTTGGAGAAATCTGAGGATGGGTGACCTCCTGGGAAGTTTTCCAGGATGCGTGCGAGTGAGGACAAAGCACGCTGAAAGGACCTCCGGTGGTCTGTGGAGCTAGTCGTCAACCCGATGGGCAATTTAGGTAATGTTCCCGGTTCGGTTCGGGTGGTGTCCGCCCGGGCCGGGGGCGTTACAGATGGTATCAGAGCGACCTTGCGACCGTGAGTGCGCCTGTGGCAGGAGTACCCAGGGCACCACCTAGCGAGGGAGATTCTGGGATTTGTTTGTGGTGTGATTCGTGGTTACACAACAGTGGGGGTGATTGTAATACCCCGGTTACGAGATTCTCGTTAAGTATGGCTTAAAAGGTTAGATGGTACTATCCATATCACCAAGGTGCACCTTCCTTTTCGGAAGCCCAAACTCAAAGAACTCCAAAGTTAAGCGTGCTTGGCTTGGAGAAATCTGAGGATGGGTGACCTCCTGGGAAGTTTTCCAGGATGTGTGCGAGTGAGGACAAAGCATGCTGAAAGGACCTCCGGTGGTCTGTGGAGCTAGTCGTCAACCCGATGGGCAATTTAGGTAATGTTCCCGGTTCGGTTCGGGTGGTGTCCGCCCGGGCCGGGGGCGTTACAGATAATAGGTGCAACACGAGGACTTCCCAGGAAAAAAAATGAATTTTCCGGAATTTTTGGATATTTTTCGAGAATTTTTCGGAGCTCGTATGGACGAGTTAACAGGGACCGGAACAGGGCTCGGAAAAGCCTGTTTGGGCTACCCGATTTAAGTGAGGAATTGTTCCTTTAATAAATTCTTTTTATTTAAATATTTCTTATTTCTTTATTCTCTTCTCTTCATCGCCGAAAAAAACCCAAAGTCCCGCACCTCTTCCCTTTTCTCCCCGACGCCGCCGCAACCTCTCATTGCCCTAACCACCGGCCGACGGTTTCTTCTTCCTGAGTCGCACACCGAAGCCCTCTTCTTCTTCTTCTTCCTCCGGCGACGCCGCACGAACAGAATCGCTTCTGCCCTAGGTGCCGACGCCGAGAGTCCTACTTCCTTTCCTCTCCTCGCGTCTTCCTCGCCGACCCCAGCCGTGTTCCTAATCGGCTGAGCCGATCCTTTTCCCCTGCTGCTTATCCTCTGCCGCCAACGAGGAGAGTGCCGGCCACCCTTCCTTTGCCCTCGAGCCCGAGCCACATAACCGAGATCTCCTTCCTTCTACTCCTCTGCCGCCGGCGACTAGAGCCACAGCCGACTCCTTGTTGCCCTAACAGTGGAGATACTGAGCAGAGGGCCACTGCCAACGCCAGCCGACCGTCGGTGCCTTCTCTGTGTCGTGCCCTAGATCCTAGCCAACAAGGTAAGTTGGTTGCACTGGAAATGTTTGGTTGCACACTTGATTTTCTCCTTCTGATCTGATCCAGCAGGTGTAGGGTTTCAATGGAAGAGTGGTCACGGCTGTGAGGGAAAGGAAGGCTCTGCCGTGAAGTGTTCTAACAACAATCTTGAGTTTCAACACAAAACACGGCTGTGAATTGAGGTAAAGAGTAGAGAATTGTAACCTTGTTGTGGATTGTGTGTTGTTTGGATTGTTATGATAATAGATTTGATTTAGGTATGAGGTAATCAATTTATATTGGTAGATTGGATTAGCTTTAGATTTTTAATCTAATGTTATCATTAGGGTTAAAGGTAATTAACCATAGTTAAACGTTGGATTTAAATTAGGAGTCGAGACTTATGATTTAGGGTTTTCCCCTAAATTGTTCTTAAGGATTTTTGTTTAGCTATTCGTTTAATTTGTAGCTAAATAAAAATGTATGTGTGATATCACAGGACTTTGATTTGAGACGAGCATCTCGACGCCCGAGTTGGACCATTTCGATTGGAGGCGGGTACTTTGACTTATGTCTTTTGATATGCATAATAAAGTGTTTAACATATAGCAAGAATTGTGTTTTCCATTTTATTCGGTTGGTCACTACATGATCTGTTACATGTTGTTTGTTTATTTATTTTGCACTGCATGTTATTATTTATCTGACCATACATGCTTTCGGTAGTGACCCAACCATGTGATACATCATGTTCTGGACCTAGGGTTTTATATGATACCCTATCTGTTTGTGTACCTTCCATTTGATACATTGACTTGTGGTACACCTTGTATTTATGTATGGATCTTGCTATGCTATTCATGAGATTGCCATGCTTAGTGTCATGCATCATGTTTGCATGCTGTGCGATTGTCGGCTCCACTATGGTTGAGCCCATCGCCAGTTACATGTACTGCACACACCACCACCACCCATGGGTTAGTGGTATATCAGACAGGTGTGTGGCGGTTCTGCTGTTTGGCTCCGTTGGTCTGAGGACTCAGCGTGGTAGCCGGCAGTCAGTTCCGCTCTGTTTGGCTCCGCTGGCATTTAGTGTAGCAGCGTAGTAGCCGGCAGATGGTGGACTTTGTTTGGCTCCGTTGGTCAGATGACTCAGCGTGGTAGCCGGCAGAGATATCCTCCCCGTCATTGTGTACCGGGAGATGAGAGCATTGAGCTCCCCCATTTATGATTTGGGGACAGAGGACAGGAGTACTCCGACAGCATTCCGTCCACTCAGTCACTGTCAGGAGCAGTGATGTCCGAGTGCACGGTCACCATATGCATTTATTGCATTTTATTGTTGTGATTGCTGCACTTATATGCTGCATTTGTATGGATGCATTTGATTGACATGCATACAGGATTATGATTTCTTCGGTCTGACGACCTGTTACCTTTGTACCTTGATCCCGGTTAGTACAGTTATCTCCTGATTTCGTTCCAGTTGCATTTATTCCTTCTCGTATTCAGGAGACTGTACGCATGATTAGTGTTGTCTGTTATTTGTTTTATTATGCATATCAGTTGTACCTGCTGAGTGTTGGACTCACCCCGCCTCCATTGTTGATATTTGGAGCAGTTCCAGTCGCTGGCCCCCCATCTGCACGTAGAGCCAGTTCTCTACTAGTTCGTTATTTGTTTTATTTTGGCCTTTTTCTATATCAGACTTTGTTTTAGTATTGTCTTTGGATTTTTCCTATGGATATTGTATGGAGTGATACCTTTTGATGGATTTTTGATATGATATTGGATTTCATTCTACTACGTGTATGCCTGGACGGCAGAAGAGGTGAGTTCGTTGGATTTGAGCTTTACGAGTGTAGTGGAGTAGGGTGGATTTCGAGTCAGAGTCCTATTGTTATTGATTACTATTATTAACTGCGTGGTTGTGACAGCCAGAGGCTGAATATCTTTATAAACTGCGTGGTGTTTGTTTTTATTTTTGTTATCATTCCAGCCGCCTGTGGCTGATGTATATGTGATATGTAGAAAGTTTCATATTGTCCGCCGTACAGGGGAGATGCTGCCGAAATTTCTTCGGACAGAGACTCCTCTGGGGCGTGACAATTTAGTGGTATCAGAGCAGGTATACGATACTTGCTATGTGTTCTGGATTTTTGAGAGCTTAAGTTTTACGATCTTTGTTTTCGTATTTCGGATAGTTGATATAACCTGATACCAATTGATATGGTATCAGAGCGTCAAAGTTTGGCGATATTTGTTTGATTTCCGTGTGTTGGATTTTCGAGATTTATCTGATACCAATTCATTGGTATCAGAGCAGGGTGTGATACTTGCGTTTGGTATTTTGGACATTTTTATACTAGCCCTAGTTGAGAGACAGATTAGTCTGGGCAGTTATTTTAGGTTGCACGGATTTTCCGTTTCGATTTTGTTATGGACTTCCGTTATTGATTCATATGGATATCCAGTGTTGTTTTTCTCATACGGAATTCCGAGGTCATTTTGGGGACTGGACAGCGACGGAACATCTCCAGACGGCATATAGGTATGATGTTTAATTTTATAGTTTATGACAGGTATTAGCATTCTTTATTTAGTACCTGTCTGGTTGCTGTAGCACATATTTTTTGTGATGAGTTAGCCATTGAGCATGGTTGACCTTAATAGAGATCAAGGATTATAGTCTCTGGTGATTTTTCACATCATACCATCAGTAGATTTTAGCTTCTGTTACTATTAGTAGGAGATGGAGGCACATACCAGCCTCTGCTATTGTTAGCTGGGTAGTGGATGATACCTACATATTTATGTTGTTTTAGCCAGTGGAGGTTTTATACTCATATCTTTTGGATATTAGGATACCCGATATGATGAAAAATTGTTCATTAGGGGAGTTACCATGTTTGATCATTGTTGAGAATGGTTTGAGGTTGAGGGATATTGTGAGATCAGATATTTTGATGTGTTGATTTCTAATGATTTAAGAGAGTAAATGTTATGTGGTTGTTGATGATCTTTTAGTGGATAACTATTTTGATGATCTTTTATTTGGGTTGTCATTGATGGTGATATAGTGAGTATCATGTATGGTGTTCACAGGTTGATGTTTATAGTTGGTGATCAGATTATAAATTGGAAGCTAGAGAGTTTATGTGCCTATGAGATTTTTGATTTTAATAAATCTGGTTAATTGTGGTTAGTTAACAGGATGATAAAATTGATATTTGTTTCATCTGATATTGAACTATGTGGATAAATAATGATTTGATGTTTTGAATGCTAACTTACCCTCATGGAGAGTAGAGACTTATTCATCCGATATTAGTGGGCTGATATTTTTGAGGATAAAAAAATGAGGGTGTCTTGATGTTCCTAAATATTGACTTTTTTCTTTTGGGTCGTACACATTTATTCATATGATATTATGTGGATTGACATTCTCTAGTTTGAGATGATGTATTAGTGTTGAATTGACCCATGAACTGATTTAGTTATTTGATAATGTAGTATACCATTTGATCGTGGTTTGATATACCTTAGTTGCTTGTGGAGGATTAAGGTATTCTTGATTAGTTAGTAGATGAATGATTTAGTTTTGTTGGTTGATCAGTAGAGGATTGTCATACTCTATTTTTAGAGGTTTGAACCTTTAGGTTGTTTGTGCTTAGTTATGTATCTAGAGCACATTTGAGTACATGCTTTGTACTGACGTGGAAAGGACGGATTCAGCCGTATATCATTGTCGGCTTGGATAGGTTATAGAGGATCGATGTATCCTATTCCATGAAGACTTTGACCATGGACTGTATATATCTGGTGGGATAACTTAGAGGGTGCATTGGGATATATGACCCCGCTGATGTAAGGAAGTGTAGAGCTAATTGCTTAACACTTATGGGATACACTCGTTACTAGTGTATACTGGAAGAGTACATTTGGATTTATGATGATAAAATTTTTTTCCATTAGATATGGTCTTGGTAGTGTATGACATTGACTTGCAATGTTATACGATGGTGTGTATATCTTCCTTGTTCGATACTGGTTCCTTTGAACCTAGAGCAGGGTTGTTATTGGATGATTAGGCTGCTCTATATGGGTTGCTTTTGATTGATGTATTCATGCTTGATACATATGCATGAATTTGGTTTAGATATACCCGTAACCCATGAGTGTTGGTAGTATAAGGTTGGTCTTTGATTGAGCTAGTATGCTGATTTTGCATGTCTATGTTGCATGCATATTATGGTTGTTATGGGTTGTAGGAGTCCTGTGGTAGACTGTCCATTTGCAAGTAGTATATGTATCCATGTTCTGATATGGTTGAAGGTTTGTTGTGGATCATAGATATGTAGTTCGGTGTATGTATCTGGATGTATTATTGAAGATATCTTATTGATTAAATCCGAGTTGTAGTATAAGTACATCGGTGGTGTTTTGATGGAGGCATTTTGTCGATTTAATCTGAGTTATGATATGTACATATGTGTTTGGTGTGGTATCTGAGGTATCTTTTTGATTATATTTGATTTGTGAGTGCGTCTGGGTTTAGTATGTTTTATTGGAAGTATATGTTGATTATACTATATGTTATGTGAGTGTTGTTTGAGCTGTATTGTTGATTTGATCTATGTTGATTTTACACACGGGTTCGGTATGCATTGATGGAGATATCATGATAATTTATACCTATGTTGTGAGTATGTTTGGTGTGTACTATTGGAGGATTATGTCGATCTACATATGCTGTGTGAGCACGTGTGCCAGGTATATATATATATATTGGTAGCAGCATGATGATTCTACTTATGCTGAATGCAGGATGTGGAGTGTCTGCATTATGTCATTTGTTGGATTTACCCATCAACTAATTTTCCTATCAGTGGATGACCCACTAGGATGCTGATAGAGATGATGATGGATTTGATTAGTTTACTAGGTTGTTATAGCCTAGGTTAAACACAGTGATTTGTGGTAGAGAAATCTTGTACAGTCTCTAGCTGGATAGTTAGGTGCCTTGGGGCACTTATGTATTGTTTTGTGGTGGAGCGTTGCTCCCACATATTATGGATTGCTGGTAGCGGAGCATAGCTCCTATATTTATTGCGATACATATTTCAGTCTATTTGTGGTAGAGCGTTGCTCCCACATATGTGATGTTTCTGTGATGGAGCGTTGCTCTCACACTGGAGGATTTATTCTTTAGTGATTTATGTTATTGATGATCAGATTTTTCGACTTATTATCGTAGATCTTATGTATAGGAATGTCTGTGATACGGACATTATGCGTCTTGGTTTTGCCCTATAGGTTTTCAGTGCCTTAGATATTTTCAGGGACTCGATGATCCTGGTATGTCGAGGATGTTTGGATCGGTTTCCATTGTCTTTGTGGACGATGATGTGATCTAATTCGGATCCGCGGTGAGTCACGCACATCACCTTTGCATAGATCTAGAGATGTTTCGATGAGAACGTCTATATGTGATTATCAGTAGTGCTGATTTAGTTGTCTCCTACGAGATGTTTGAGACACACGGTCACCAGTAGTAGTATACCGTGGTTCCACAGGAGATAGAGGTTGTTACCGTTGGGATTAGACAGAATCTGTACAGGAAGCTCGCAACTTCCTCTGTTTGGTTCGATATTTCCGGAGATACGTTGAGGGTTTCTCACAGATTGCTATGTTACTTACACGCTTGACCATGAAGGGCGTGAAGTTTACTTGGATTGAGGATTGCAAGACCAGTTTCTAGGAGCTGAAGCGGAGATTAGTGTCGGCTCTGGTTTTGGTTTTACCCTTCGAAGAGGACAGATTTGTCCTCTACACCGACACGTTTTTACAGGATATGGGTGTTGTTCTGATGCAGCACGGTAGAGTATTCTCATATGTTTCTCGATAGTTGAAGGAGCATGAGAAGAAATAACCAGTTCATGATCTGGTGTTGGCCGCTATTATTTTTGCTATGAAGATTTAGCGGCATTACCTGTATGATATTACATTGAGGTTCTCACTGACCATCCGAATCTCAAATATATGTTTACTCGGAAGGAACTTAATCTGTGATAGAGGAGATGGTTGGAGTTCCTGAAAGATTATGATTTGTACCATTAGCTATCACTGGGGAAAAGCTAATGTGGTTGCCGATTCACTTAGCCAGAAGTCCATAGGGACTTTAGCTTGCCACCGAGTTGTGGTCACAGACTTGATTCAGGGTTTCTCCGAGTTAGACCTTGAGGAGCAGGGATAGACCGAGCAGGGTAGTCTTGTTACCCTAGTTGCGATCGAGAATCCGAGAGGCCCAGATGTTGGGACCTCATAAAGCTCAGTGTGAGGCCGAGTGGTCCACACTAACAGACGGAGGATGTCAAAGGCATAAGACTGCCAGAAGAGTTATGCTGACCCGAGTCGGAGACTCTTACAGTTCTCCATTTGCGACCATATATTTCTACGAGTTTCACCCACGAAAGGGGTGAAGACATTTGACCTCAGAGGTATGCCAGCTCCGTGATACATTGGACCTTTCCAGATCTCGGAAAGGATTGGAGCAGTAGCTTACTAGTTGGCACTATCGCCGTCCCTGTCAGGCGTCCACGATGTATTTCACGTATCTATGCTGAGAAGATACGTACCTGACCCGACGCATGTGCTGACAGATATTCCAGTTCCCTTCAGCCTGATGCTACTTATGAGGAGGTTCCGGTACGGATTCTCGACCGGAAAGAGCGTCAGTTGCGGAACAAGACTATCCGGCTGGTTAAAGTCGGATGGCAACACCATTCGGATGAGGAGGCTACTTGGGAGCTCGAGGATACGATCCGAGCTCGGTATTTTTTTCCGGAAAATCCAACACACGGAAATCAAACAAATATCGCCAAACTTTGGCGCTCTGATACCATATCAATTGGTATCAGGTTATATCAACTATCCGAAATACGAAAACAAAGATCGTAAAACTTAAGCTCTCAAAAATCCAGAACACATAGCAAGTATCGTATACCTGCTCTGATACCACTAAATTGTCACGCCCCAGAGGAGTCTCTGTCCGAAGAAATTTCGGCAGCATCTCCCCTGTACGGCGGACAATATGAAACTTTCTACATATCACATATACATCAGCCACAGGCGGCTGGAATGATAACAAAAATAAAAACAAACACCACGCAGTTTATAAAGATATTCAGCCTCTGGCTGTCACAACCACGCAGTTAATAATAGTAATCAATAACAATAGGACTCTGACTCGAAATCCACCCTACTCCACTACACTCGTAAAGCTCAAATCCAACGAACTCACCTCTTCTGCCATCCAGACAGGCACGTAGTAGAATGAAATCCAATATCATATCAAAAATCCATCAAAAGGTATCACTCCATACAATATCCATAGGAAAAATCCAAAGACAATACTAAAACAAAGTCTGATATAGAAAAAGGCCAAAATAAAACAAATAACGAACTAGTAGAGAACTGGCTCTACGTGCATATGGGGGGCCAGCCTCAACCTGAAAATATCAACAATGGAGGCGGGGTGAGTCCAACACTCAGCAGGTACAACTGATATGCATAATAAAACAAATAACAGACAACACTAATCATGCGTACAGTCTCCTGAATACGAGAAGGAATAAATGCAACTGAAACGAAATCAGGAGATAACTGTACTAACCGGAATCAAGGTACAAAGGTAACAGGTCGTCAGACCGAAGAAATCATAATCCTGTATGCATGTCAATCAAATGCATCCATACAAATGCAGCATATAAGTGCAGCAATCACAACAATAAAATGCAATAAATGCATATGGTGACCGTGCACTCGGACATCACTGCTCCTGACAGTGACTGAGTGGACGGAATGCTGTCGGAGTACTCCTGTCCTCTGGCCCCAAATCATAAATGGGGGAGCTCAATGCTCTCATCTCCCGGTACACAATGACGGGGAGGATATCTCTGCCGGCTACCACGCTGAGTCATCTGACCAACGGAGCCAAACAAAGTCCACCATCTGCCGGCTACTACGTTGCTACACTAAATGCCAACGGAGCCAAACAGAGCGGAACTGACTGCCGGCTACCATGCTGAGTCCTCAGACCAACGGAGCCAAACAGCAGAACCGCCACACACCTGTCTGATATACCACTAACCCATGGGTGGTGGTGGTGTGTGCAGTACATGTAACTGGCGATGGGCTCAACCATAGCGGAGCCAACAATCGCACAGCATGCAAACATGATGCATGACACTAAGCATGACAATCTCATGAATAGCATAGCAAGATCCATACATAAATACAAGGTGTACCACAAGTCAATGTATCAAATGGAAGGTACACAAACAGATAGGGTATCATATAAAACCCTAGGTCCAGAACATGATGTATCACATGGTTGGGTCACTACCGGAAGCATGTATGGTCAGATAAATAACAACATGCAGTGCAAAATAAATAAACAAACAACATGTAACAGATCATGTAGTGACCAACCGAATAAAATGGAAAACACAATTCTTGCTATATGTTAAACACTTTATTATGCATATCAAAAGACATAAGTCAAAGTACCCGCCTCCAATCGAAATGGTCCAACTCGGGCGTCGAGATGCTCGTCTCAAATCAAAGTCCTGTGATATCACACATACATTTTTATTTAGCTACAAATTAAACGAATAGCTAAACAAAAATCCTTAAGAACAATTTAGGGGAAAACCCTAAATCATAAGTCTCGACTCCTAATTTAAATCCAACGTTTAACTAGGGTTAATTACCTTTAACCCTAATGATAACATTAGATTAAAAATCTAAAGCTAATCCAATCTACCAATATAAATTGATTACCTCATACCTAAATCAAATCTATTATCATAACAATCCAAACAACACACAATCCACAACAAGGTTACAATTCTCTACTCTTTACCTCAATTCACAGCCGTGTTTTGTGTTGAAACTCAAGATTGTTGTTAGAACACTTCACGGCAGAGCCTTCCTTTCCCTCACAGCCGTGACCACTCTTCCATTGAAACCCTACACCTGCTGGATCAGATCAGAAGGAGAAAATCAAGTGTGCAACCAAACATTTCCAGTGCAACCAACTCACCTTGTTGGCTA
This sequence comes from Zingiber officinale, assembly GCF_018446385.1. Taxonomy (NCBI): domain Eukaryota; kingdom Viridiplantae; phylum Streptophyta; class Magnoliopsida; order Zingiberales; family Zingiberaceae; genus Zingiber; species Zingiber officinale. The sequence goes on from NC_056004.1 coordinate 17,434,676, forward strand.
GGATCTAGGGCACGACACAGAGAAGGCACCGACGGTCGGCTGGCGTTGGCAGTGGCCCTCTGCTCAGTATCTCCACTGTTAGGGCAACAAGGAGTCGGCTGTGGCTCTAGTCGCCGGCGGCAGAGGAGTAGAAGGAAGGAGATCTCGGTTATGTGGCTCGGGCTCGAGGGCAAAGGAAGGGTGGCCGGCACTCTCCTCGTTGGCGGCAGAGGATAAGCAGCAGGGGAAAAGGATCGGCTCATCCGATTAGGAACACGGCTGGGGTCGGCGAGGAAGACGCGAGGAGAGGAAAGGAAGTAGGACTCTCGGCGTCGGCACCTAGGGCAGAAGCGATTCTGTTCGTGCGGCGTCGCCGGAGGAAGAAGAAGAAGAAGAGGGCTTCGGTGTGCGACTCAGGAAGAAGAAACCGCCGGCCGGTGGTTAGGGCAATGAGAGGTTGCGGCGGCGTCGGGGAGAAAAGGGAAGAGGTGCGGGACTTTGGGTTTTTTCGGCGATGAAGAGAAGAGAATAAAGAAATAAGAAATATTTAAATAAAAAGAATTTATTAAAGGAACAATTCCTCACTTAAATCGGGTAGCCCAAACAGGCTTTTCCGAGCCCCGTTCCGGTCCCCGTTAACTCGTCCATACGAGCTCCGAAAAATTCCCGAAAATTATCCAAAAATTCTGGAAAATTCATTTATTATTTATCGTCATTTTTTTTTCCGGTATTTTACATTCTCCCCCACTAATAAAAATTTGGTCCCCAAATTTCAGTATCTACCATCAGCAAGTACTAATAACAGATACTAATCATAAATGCTGAACGGTAAACAAATTCAAATACCTCAAGTGAAAGTTCATCTCTTTACTTCCTTACTTTTCCGCTGCGTTTTAACTCGAGATTTTCGAATCGATATTCACCCCCCCTCTATCGAATCTAACGGTCTTACAGATACAGCAATGCCAAGGAGTTGTGGAACAACTTGGCTAAGTTCCATGAGGAGAGCTCCAATTCAAGTCATGAAGAGGAGTCAAGTGAGCCAAGGAGTTCACATCATGGAGGGATGGAATTAGAAGTTGAGGGCCACTCAACATCTAAAGAAGAAGAGGAGGAGAGTTCTTCTTCAAGTTCGGAGCAAGAAGAAGAAACTTCTACCTCCGGAAGGGATGAAGGAGAGAGCGTTCATCCATCCTCAACTCTAGGTAACTCAAGCCATTTAGTTTCTAGCAAATTACACATAATGTGCTTTGAGTGTAGGGAATTTGGGCATTACAAGAGTAAGTGTCCAAAGAGGGTTAGAAAGACTCCACCGGCGCCAAAGATCAAGGAAGCCGGAGTCCCGATACGCAAGAGCAAGGAGCACGTGGTGTGCTTCCAATGCAAGCGAAAGGGACACTATAGGAGCCAATGTCCGAGGGGGAGGCAATCTCACAAGAACAAGAGACCGAGCACATCGATAGGGGGAGCTAAGGCAAACCCTAAGGTAATCTCTAAGGCTCATTTTTGCAATTCAAATAGAACACATGCTAGTAGCCTTATTGCTATTGTTAATAATGGTAAGCATGATAACATTAGAAATCAATACACATGCTTAGGTGCCAAACATGTGAGCCTAGATAAGGATAACACTAGGAAAGCCAACCCTAGAATTAATCCACCTAAGGCTAAGGAAAATCTAGGTAGAAATCCCAAAACAACTAGACACATGCCTAGGAATACCTCAAAGAAAAATGAAAAATTAAAAATTGAGGTATTAGAGAAGGAGAACAAGTTTTGAGGTCAAGACTTGATACTTTGGAAAAGACTCTTAAGAACTTGGAGAAGTTATCTCTAGGGTTTAAGGGTCAAAAACCAATATCCAAGGACAAGAAAGGTTTGGGTCACAAACCTAAGTCCCAAGTGGTCAAGCTCACTTATCACAATGTTCCATTCGATTATGGAACAAAATCTAGGGCTAGGAAGACCATCACCAAGGTCACAAGGGGAGTCACCCCTAGAGTTGATCTTGATGAGTCCCAAATGACCAAGGCTTCAAAGCCTAGGAGGGTCATTAGAAGAGTTGCTAGGGAAGTCATCCCTAGTGAATACTTAGTGAACCCAATGAGCTCCAATAGGTATTGGGTTCCTAGGAGCGTGATTTCATCACGCTAGATGAGTTAGGGTGTGCCAACCTTACTTGAATAGGTAGTTAACCTAATCATGGCAAAAGGTGGCACTTTAGGAATTTTCAAGGTGCAATCAAGCCTTGAAAATGAAATTGAAAATTATTCCTAAGATAATTAGGATGTGCCAACCACATTTGAGGAATTTTCTAGAGTCAATCTAGTTGGCACATAATGATCCAAAAGTCTTGAGGATATGATTTTAGGTCTATTACACTTAGGAATATAGAATTTATGGCAAAATAATCAAAATTATCAAAAATGGCAACTAAGGCTAGAATTAGGTATTTTCTATACCTTGACATGTTACTTGCCATATATTGTTTGTCATATGCCATGTCATGACATCATATTTAATCTATGATCATTTGAAATGTCATGATAATGCTTAGGTTATTTATATGTCAGGCTTTATTTAAGTTTCATACTTTATGCCATGACATCATGACATTGGCACATGTTTCATTTATGATATCATTATATGTCATGTCATCATCTCTTCTCTTGCATTTATAATCAATGAAATTGATTTAAGGTTAAAAACACAATTTGATATGGAGATCAAATTGATGTTTAGAAATTGCATGAGACCTTAGCCTAAGATAACCTAAACCCATATCTCACATTAAAATTGACTTTGATGTGTTTTTGATACACCTTAGATGTGTGTGAGATATTAGGATTGTGAGTTAGGATCAAGGTACATAGTTCTTGTACCTAGATGAGCCTAATTCAAAATTGGGGATCATAGGGAAAGCTTATGTACAAGTCATGTACATTTAGCCCAAATATTGTGGTCCTAAATTAAATGGTTTAAAATCATTTCAAAATTGATTTGAAAAACCTTGATGAAGCTTTTCTAGTGATAGCATTCATCATTGAGCAAAGTGATACAAAGATGAGTTAACTTTGAGCTATTTCAAAGACTTTTGAACTTTGTATCAAGATTTGAAAATGGAACTTATTTTCATAGAAAACTATTTTTCCATGATAGTGTATGTTATGAGGAATGTATCCTCAAAGTTTTACAATTTTTGAAATTTTCTGTGATTTTCTAGAGGTTTCTGAATTTCGGGAGAAGAAAAATTCAGAAATCAGAAATCAGAAGTCGTGGACCGATCAGGAGGTTCCCTGATCGGTCCAGGTCTGTGTGGATCGGTCACTGGACCGATCCAGAGGGAGCCTGATCGGTCTGGTGACCGATCGGGCGTGCCAAAATGCTGATTTTCGACCTAGTTGTCTGAAATTTCAGCTGAAAGTTAAAACACAGTTTGTGTTTTGGATTTCTAAAGGTTTGAAACTCTCCAAGACATTGTTGGTGCAATGGTCAAGGGGGAGTTGACCTTTAGGGGGAGTTTTACCTATTAGTCAAGGGGGAGTTGACTTTTAGGGGGAGTTTTTACTCTAAAGACTTGAGTGATATGAGATTATCACTAAGTTAATTGTTGACCTTAGTATCAAGGGGGAAATTAAGAGTTTCAATGAAAGGTATGGGACTTTCATTATGAAGAAACTCTTGACCTTGATTCACTCTTTTTGATGTGTGTCAAAAAGGGGGAGAGTGCAGGTTTGGGGAGAATGTTCAAGGAAGAACATTAGAAAACCTAAGTTAGGTTATAGTTTGTCAAACATCAAAAAGGGGGAGATTGTTGGTGCAACCTTAGGTCAAGGTTGACCTGGTTGACCCGACTCGAGTTGACCTGACTCGAGTTGTATTTTGATGTTTGATGAAAACAGAAGAGTTGTATTTTGATGGGAGATTGTTGATGCAACCTTAGGTCAAGGTTGACCTGGTTGACCTGACTCAAGTTGTATCTTAATGTTTGACAAGAACAGAAACTTGGGAGGTTGTGGGTGCAACCCTTGGTCAAGGTTGACCTGGTTGACCCGAGGTGAGTTGACCTGACTCGGAAAAGTCCAAGTATGGAGACTTGGCAAGGAAAAGTCCAAGCAGGGAGCTTGGCACGGGAAAAGTCCAGGTATGGAGACTTGGCACGGAGAAGTCCAAGCAGGGAGCTTGGCACGGGAGAAGTCCAAGTATGGAAGCTTGGTATGGGAAGTCAGAGAGAGCTCGGTAGCTCGGTAGCTCGGTAGCTCGCTCTCCGGACTAGGTCAGAGAGGGCTCGGTAGCTCGTTCTCTGGACGAAGTCGGAGAGAACTCGGTAGCTCAGTAGCTCGGTAGCTCGGTAGCTCGGTAGCTCGGTAGCTCGGTAGCTCTAACTATGGTCAGAGAGGGCTCGGGAGCTCGTTCTCTGGATCGGATATGGAAAGTCCTGGTGAGTGAAGCCAGGCAGACAGATAAGTCCTGGTGAGTGAAGCCAGGCAGTGGGAAAGTCCTGGTGAGTGAAGCCAGGCAGTTGGAAAGTCCTGGTGAGTGAAGCCAGACAGTTGGAAAGTCTTGGTGAGTGAAGCCGAGCAGATTGGAAATCCTGGTGAGTGAAGCCAGGTGAAAACCCTAGTGAGTGAAGCTAGGTGAAAGTCCTGGTGAGTGAAACCGGGCAAGGGAAAATCCAGATGGATCAAGGGTGATCGGAGATCTGGTGTTGAGAAGGTCAAGTAGGTCAAGGGAATGACCGGATACTTGACACGAAGAGAAAAGTCCAAGTGGGTCAAAGGGATTGACCGGACACTTGGTGGGGAGTCTTAGCAGGTTAAGGGAGTGACCGGATGCTAAGCATGATGTACCGAGAGGTCAAGGTTGACTGGATATTGATTTGGACTTGGTTTGGGCAAAAACCAAGACCTGGATCGGTCTGGAAACCGATCAGAAAGCGATCAGTGGCTCTGTGAGCTTACTGATCGGTCTGGGGACCGATCAGCATAGAGCCTGATCGGTCCCCACGACCGATCAGAAGAACCCTGGACCGATCAGGGTGGAGCCTGATCGGTCCAGCCCTAGCTGTTGGCTCACAACGGCTAGTCTTCTGTCTTCTGTTCTTCGCAGGTACAACGCAGATGGATGCAGGTATAAAAGAGGCTGAGGGCTTCTACAGATGACTACTGCTACTCTTCTCCTTCCCACTCCTGACTGTGATCGAGCTTTGCTAAGCTCCGAAGCTTCGGGTGAGCTTCTTTGACTGAGTTGCTTGTTGGCATTCGTCCGTGAAGTTGGTGCTTCATCCGGGACTTCAGTCGACGAGAAGGCAAGCGAGTATTTGTACATTCATTGTGTATTTTGTTCTTGCTCTTCTTTGTATTTCCATATTACTGTTGCAAGCTATTGTGGCGAGGTTTCTCCACCCACAAGGAGTATTTATTAGCCGGTTTTCCGGGGATTCATCCACCGACGGATTGATAGGCTTCGTCCACCTTATGGACACGCCGAGGAGTAGGAGTATCATCTCCGAACCTCGTTACATCTTCGTGTTGAGGTTTGCTTCTCCTTTTTCGTTTCTATTCGTTTTATTTCCGCTGCGCTAACCCTAATTGTAGAGAGAAACGAAGAATTTGGAGCGGCTATTCACACCCCCCCTCTCTAGCCGCGATCATCGGTCCTAACATACATGAGGTACTACTAGAAGGCAAACCTATGTGAGAAGATGTAGATATGGCATGTGGCTGAGATGCAAGGATCTTTTGAAACTGTTAGGTAAAAGCATCGATTATGACATTAGATGATTAAGTCACTCCAGAGTTTGTAAGAGGAACTGCTGCGATTATGTTGGGTGCTCCAGGTTTAAGGAATTGTTGTTGTGATTGACAATCGGATTTCCATAGAGATGGTAGAATCAATAGTCATGTTTTTTGATCGTCAGGTGGACTTAAAAAACTCAAAATCTTTTTTTTTACTATTCAAAATGTAGTTTTATATGTGAGGAACATTCTCTCAAAGTTTCAAGATGATCCAACGATTAAAACTCAAGAAAATATAATTTTTCTACGACGGTCTCACAGAATTCCGAAAATAAAATTATTCCATAGTTTACTCAGAGAGGAGATGAGGAGATAGATTGACTTTCATACCATGTGAACAAAGTAAATAATGTAAAGAAAGTGTAAAAGATAACACAAAGAAAAAGAGAAAGAGATAGCCGTAAAAGGAGGCTAACGAGTTGTATTATTAAAAAATTTAGATTTATAAATGATCTTGTCCGAAAGTCGAAGAGATGGATGCTGGGGATGTGGCGTTCCTGCTGACCTCCGGTAGACTCCGCTCTCGCCTGTAACACAAGTAGTGTTAGTGCCGAGTCAGGGAAGGAGTCTTTGGCGATGGCCCTGTGATGCTCAAGTCAATCTCTGGAGAAGCAAGAAGAAGCAAGAAACAAGAATTGTAGCGCAACAGTGGATATCACATGTAACACATACCTCTGTTGATGCCTGTGTTGGTTGTTACTCGGAATGTCGTACTGGTTCCCCTGTACAAAAATTTTGTACAAGTCCTGAACCTTTCCTAACAATATATTGTGTTCTTTAGAAATTAAATTCGAAATCGCAAACAGAACTTAACATTATTGATTCCGAATTTAACTTATCTGTTTTTAGAGGTTTAGACTTGGATTGCAAACGATGTTTAACATTATTGATCCAAATCCACCCATGTTACAAATTTGATTAAATATTTATTTCAGAGATCGGCTCCTTGGTCAAACATGGTGAGACACTAGGCCTTCTTAGGTATGAGATCATCCACCACTGTCTCGACAAAGCCTTTCAAAGAAATTTAATATTTAATCTCCTTATAGTAACTCTAGGTTTAACCATTAAGAACAATCAAATCACAAGATTGAAAAAATAAAAGAAACACAAATTTGAATCACAAATCCGAAACCTAGAATCACTAGCCTCTTATGTTTGGTATTTCAAGATCTAAACAAAAAGGATGAACTAGTTATGATGCGGAAACTAATAACTAGTTATACCTTTTGTAGCTTATAAATTTCACGATCTTCTATCGTATTCCTCTTCTTATCTCGGACGTCGTGTGAGCAACGATCTACCGAGACAAGAATCTATTGGTGCAATCGACCTAGGTTTTGATGTGTGTGTCAAAGAGTTTAAGTTAGGCTTTCATATGTATTTGATATGTGTTTGAGTCTTGCAGGACTTGGTGGAACACATGAGAACTTGGTGCGGCCAAGTGTGGAAAACTCATCCGAGGGACCGCCAGACGAGGAGCAATGGAGTGGAGCCGAGGGAAGCGGACTTCAAGGCAACGTGAAGGATGGCACGGAGAGGAGCCGCGGGCTCGAGTGCATCTGAGGGACGAAGGCCGAGGAAGAGGACTTCAAAGGCGACTTCGGAAAGGATGAGAGGAGTGAATGTACTGGGACCAGTCGACTGGTCATGGGACCAGTCGACTGATCCAGCTTCACAGAATACACAGAAGCATTCTGTGCTTGTTGGCTTCGGGGACCAGTCGACTGGTCCTGAGACCAGTTGACTGGTATATGACCGTTAGCAGAAATTGACTTTCTGCAAAGAGCCGTTGGCTGTGTCCAATGGCACACCAGTCGACTTGTGCTTGGACCAGTCGACTGGTGTCGGGGTTTGAGTTGATTTGTGATCAACTCTCTCCTCTTATTTAAGGGGAGATTTGGGGCATTAAGGAGGTTACTGATGCTTGTAGATTAACTCTGATTCTGTGCCCAAAGCTCCCAAGTCAATTCTCTTCCTCCCAATCTAAACTCCATCTTGTAAAGAGGAAGAGATCATTTTGTGAGAGGTTTGCTCCACCGAGAAGGAGAAGTTTTAGCCGGAGATTGCCGGGGACTGATCCACCGAAGGATCAAGGGATCGTCAACCTCAAGGACACGTCGTGGAGTAGGAACATCATCTCCGAACCACGTTACATCGAGCGTGTTAGCGTTTGTATTCTTAGTTGTTTCTAATTGCTTTACTTTTTGTATTTCCGTTACGCACTAACTTTTTGTAGAGAAGAAATCGATTTGGGGGTGGCCTAGCTATCCAACCCCCCTTCAAGCCGGCCACCGATCCTCCAACAGAATCTACCCAAGCTTCCTTCTTCTCCAAGCAAGTTTCAGTCACTCCTAATCTCCAAGAGATGAAGAACTTTCGGCCACCAACCAAGCTCCAAGGGATGCAAAGAAATAAAGCCTCCTATCTCTTCTTCTTCCTCTAGCAAAATCCGGCCACCACCAAACTCCTTGAGATAAAGATGTCGCCGTCCACAAAAGGAAGAAGAATAGGAGAAGAGAAGGGAGAGAGGGCCGGCCACCACCAAGGAATAGAAGAGAGGAATACTAGATGATGTTGTTGTTAGGTGAGGCACCTCTACCCTCTCTTTTATATTCCTTGATCTTGGCAAATAAGGAAAATTTTAATAAAAACTTTCTTATCCTCTTTGCCAATGAAAGGAAAATTTAATTGATAAAAAAAATTTCCTTTTCTTCTATTAATGTGGTCGGCCACCTCTAATCCTCCAAGCAAGGAAAGTTTTAAACACAAAATTAAAACTTCCTAATTTGTTTCCGGAAATTTTTGAAATAAAAATTTCTCTTTAAAATTTCCTTCATGGTTGATTATAAAAGGAAACTTTTATAAATTAAAATCTCTCTATTAAAACATGTGGATGATTACAATAAGGAAAATTTTATCAAAATTAAAATCTTTCTTTCAATCTACAAATAAGGAAAGATATCAAATCTTTTTTCTTAATCTTTTGTAGAAACTATAAAAGAAAAAATTTTAATTTTAAAACTCTCTTTTAAAATCATGAGGATGGTTACAAAAAAAAGAAAAATTTTGTCAAAAATTAAAATCTTTCTTTTAACTACAAATAAGGAAAGATATCAAACCTTTCACTTAATCTTTTGTAGAAAATTATAAAAGGAAACCTTTTACTTAATCTTTTGTAGAAAATTATAAAAGGAAAGATTTAAATTTTAAACTCTCTTTTAAAATCATGGCTTTCACATAAGAAAGATTTTAAAAAATAAAAACATTTTGATTTATTGTGGTCGGCCACACCAAGCTTGGGTTCAAGCTAGGGTCGGCCACCAACTCACCTTGGTTTGGTCGGTCTTAGCTTGGGCTCCAAGCTAGGCTTGGCCGGCCACCTTAAGGTGGGTAAGAAGGTGGGTATGAGTGGGTATAACACTTTATAAATAAGAGGCTACGACAGGGACCGAGAGGAGGAATTGGTTTTGATCTCCCGATGAACTTGAGCTTCCCGTGTTAGCCCCAAACACTCAACTCGAGTTCATCAATAATATCTCATTCCATTAAAGAGTTATTATTGAACTACCGCACCAATCTCATATTACTATATGGGCTCCTTATCATGAGTGTGTTAATATTCCTATGTTTAATATGTTGAATGTCCACTAATTAAATGAGTTACTGACAACTCACTTTAATTAATTTCTTAATTCCAAGAGTAGTACTACTCAACCTTATTGTCGTATCGGATTAAGTCCACCTGCAGGGTTTAATATGACAATCCTTATGAGCTTCTCTTGGGGACATTATCAACCCAAATTACTAGGACACAGTTTCATTCTATAATCAACAACACACTATATAAATAATATCATTTCTCAACTTAACGAGCCTATTGATTTATCGAACTAAATCGCACCCTTTGATAAATAAAAAAAAAGAATATTAAGTATATATGATTGTTATTATATCATGATTAAGAGCACACACTTCCATAATAACAAAGGTCTTGTTCTTTTATTCAGTCAGTATAAAAAGAACTTACCTTAAATGGTCTAGCTCAATACACTCTGAGTGTACTAGTGTAATTTTTTAGTCAAGATAAACTAATACCAAATTACACTACAACTATTTCAATGGTTGGTTCCTATCCATCTTAGTCGTGAGCTACTGTTTATAATTTATAAGAAACTGATAACATGATCTTCTGTGTGTGACACCACACACCATGTTATCTACAATATAAGTTAATTGAACAACTACACTTAACATGTAAATGTAGACATTTGACCAATCTGATGCTTTTATTTCAAAAATAAATGTTTATAAAAAGCTATGCTTTTAGTATACACTCTAACAATCTCCTACTTATACTAAAAGACTATGTTGTCATAAACGCTGTCATACATCTGATTCTCATTCCTTCAACATGTCGATCAAAAGCTTTCGCCGGAAGGGCCTTAGTGAAAGGATCTGCCAGATTATCTGCTGATGCAATCTTGGCGATAACAACTTCTCCTCGCTTCACGATGTCTCGTATCAGGTGGTACTTGCGCTCTATGTGTTTACTCGTCTTATGGACTTGTGGTTCCTTCGAGTTTGCTACTGCACCACTATTATCACAATAAATTGTGATGATTTTGGGCAAACTAGGAATCACATCTAAGTCTATCAGGAAGTTCCTGAGCCTTACAACTTCTTTGGCTGCCTCAGAGGCTGTCAAATACTCAGCTTTCATGGTTGAGTCAGAAACGCATTTCTGCTTAACACTCCTCCATGCAATGACTCCACCTCTTAAAGTAAACACATAGCATAATGTAGACTTACTATTATCCCTATCTGATTGGAAGTCGGAATCTGTGTAACCCACATGGAGCAAATTATCTGCTTGGTAAACTAGCATATAATCTCTAGTCATTCTCAGGTACTTTAACGTCCTTGTCCAGGGTTACTTTTGTTAAAGTGTATACTAAAAGTCTAACTTTTGTATAAACATTGATTTAGAAATAAAGAATCACAATGGTCAAATACCTGCATTAATATGCTAAGTGTAATTATTCAATTAATTTATATTGTAGATAACATGGTGTGTGGTGTCACACACAGAAGATAATGTTATCAATTCATTATAAATTATAAATAGTAGCTCACGACTAAGATGAAAAGGAACAAACCATTAGAATAGTCGTAGTGTAATTAGATATTAGTTTATCTTGACTAATAAATTACACTAGTACACTCTAAGTGTATTGAGTATAACCATTTTAGGTAAGTTATTTTTATACTGACTTAATAAAAGAACTAGACCTTAGTTATTATGGAAGTGTGTGCTCTTAATCCTAATATAATAACAAGCATATATATTTAGTATTTATTTCTTTAACTTGTCAAAGGGTTATTCCTTAGTATAACCATTTTAAATCAATTCTTATTCTCTTGTTGGTGATCCTCTTGTGGTCGCCTCTCTCTCCTTCTCCTTTCCCCTTGCTCTCTTTTCCTTGGTGGTGATGGTGGCCGGATTTTAGAGAAGGAGGAAGAAAGCTTTGGGTGGTGTTTATCTTGGAGGATCGTCGCCCACACGACGTCCAAGGCAAGGCGAGGAATACGGCAGAAGATCTCGACGTTATTAGCATACAAAGAAGAGGTATAATTAGCAATTGTTTTCCGTATCATGTTAGTTATTTCTTTTTATAAGAATTCCAAACACAAGAGGCATTAGATCTAGTTTTTCAAATTAGTTTTTCGAGTTTGTGTTTTCTTTATTTTTCGAATTTGTGATTCGATTGTTCCTTTTGGTTAAATCTAGAGTTATATAAGGAAATTAAATATTAGCTTTCCTTAAAAGGTTTTGTCTAGGCGGTGGTGGATGCTCCCATACCCAAGAAGGTCATGTGTCTCGCCATGCAGTTCTGGAAGCCAATTTTAGAAATTAATATTTAATTGAATTTATAACATAGGTGGATTTGGATCAATAGTGTTAAGTTCCGCTTGCGATTCAAGTCTAAACCATTAAGAACATATAAGTTAAATTTGGAATCAATAATGTTAAGTTCCGTTTGTGATTCTTAATTTAACTTCTAAATAATACAATAGGTTATTAGGAAAGGTTCGACACTTATACAAAATTTTTGTATAGTGGAACCGGTACTATCTTCCTAGGACTAACCAACAACTTTGATATCTACTAACCATGTCTATGTCAAAACAGATATCTGGTCTCGTGCACAACATAGCATACATTAGGCTTCTGACAGCCGAAGCATAAGGAACTGCCTTCATGACCTCTATCTCCTTTGATGTCTTTGGAGACATCTCTTTACATAAAGCTACTCCATGCCTAAAAGGTAGAAAACCTTTCTAGGAGTCTTGCATGCTAAAACGAGCAAGGATTGTATCAATATATGAAACTTGGGACAAGCACAACATCCTTTTCTTGCGATTCCTTATTACTTTGATCCCAAGAATATGTGTGCATTCTCCTAAGTCCTTCATATCAAATTTCTTGGACAACCATACCCTTACTTTAGACAATACTTTGATATTGTTTCCAACTAACAAAATATCATCTACGTATAGTACAAGAAATACCATCATATTTCCATCACACTTCTTGTATACACAAGACTCATCTGGACACTGAATAAATTCATATGACTAGATTACTTCATTAAACCGTATGTTCCAAGACCTTGAATCTTGCTTCAGTCCATAAATAGACCGATTTAGCTTGCACACTAGATGTTCTTTGCCTTTTTCAATGAACCCCTCTGGTTACTTCATATGGATGTTTTCTTCAAGGCTTCCGTTAAGGAAAGCTGTCTTGACATCCATTTGTCAAACCTCATAATCCATATGAGCGGCAATAGATAAGAGTATCCAGATAGACTTAAGCATGACTAGCGGCGAAAAAGTTTCTTCATAATCGATTCTCTCTTTCTGAGTGTACCCTTTCACAACAAGTCTTGCTTTGAAGGTTTCCACATTCCCATCTGTCCCTCTTTTGCTTTTATAGATCCACTTACATCCAACGGCTTTTACACCATTCGGTGGTTCTACAAGCTCCCAAACATTATTAGAATTCATATATTCTAACTCTGTATTCATTGCTCTTTGCCAAGATGCTGCATCTTTATCTTGGAGTTTCGTTATATGTCCGGGGATCAGGTTCATGTTCACCAGGGATCAAGTCCAAAGACTCTCCCAAAACATGAATTTTTCAGGTTGCCTAACAATCCTCTCACTACGACGATGTACTATCTGTGGTTGTGTATCATTTGTAATACGTGTTGCAGTTTCTTGTGATATTTCATCTTATATTGTTGGTACTAGACTAGATGTGTCCTCTCTAATTATTTCCTTAAGAACAAATTTACTTATGAGCTTGTGGTTCATTATATAATCCTTTTCTAAAAATCGGGCATTGATGTTAACAATGACCTTCTGATTTTTTAAGACTATAAAACCTCCTTTCATTTCTCTAGGATAATTCATAAACAAGTGAACTCATGTTGATAATTTCAACTTATCAGTGTCTCTATTCAGCACATGTGCTGGACTACCCTAAATCCGAATATGCTTCAGACTAGGCTTACGTCCATTCTACAATTCTATGGGAGTAGAGGGTTCTGACTTAGAAGGTACTATGTTCACTTCCGTTTTCAGAGTATATCCCTAAAATGAATTTAGTAATTATGAATAATTCATCATTGATCTAATTATTTCCATAAAAGTCCTATTCCTTCGTTCTGCCACACCATTCTGTTGGGGTGTACCAGGTGCAGTCAGTTGGGATTGAATCCCGACTTCTAATAAGTGACTCCTAAACTCTCCTAAGAGGTACTCGCTACTACGATCAGACCGTAGTGTCTTGATACTTTTATCATGACGTTTCTCCACATTAACCTTGTACTCTTTGAACTCATAAAAGCACTCAGACTTGCGGTACATCAAGTAAATGTACCCGTATCTCGAATAGTCATCTATAAAAGAGACGAAATATTTGAAACCACCTCTTGCCTGGATAGTCATAGGTCCACACAAATCAGAATGAAACAATTCAACACATCTTTGGTTTTATACCCCTTAGTCATTTTTCCTTCCAAGTAAGATTCGTATGTTGGAAAGTTTTCCACCACCAATGAACCCAAAAGTTCATCGGCTATTATCCTTTGAATCCTACTCAAGTTAATATGACCTAGCCTTATATGCCAAAGATATGATTGGTTCATTTCCGAAAGTTGCTTTCTCTTATTAGAGTTAGAAGACATATTATTAATTTCAATTTGTTGTATCGTGAGAGTTATTGGATTTTAAATTGCTAACCAACGTATCATAACAGATAACTTCCCTATTTTCTTGATAACAACTTTGTTATCAAAAGAGACAGAATATCAAGTTCTTTGAATAGTTTAGAAACTGAAATATAGTTCTTTCTAAACTTGGTACGTAAAGACAATTTCTCAAAATTCATGTTTTATTTCTATCAAAGGATAAACATCTCCCACTGTAACAGTTACTACTTTTACAGCAGTGCCCATGTAGACGGTGATTTCCCCTTTATATAGTTGTCGGGTTTTCTGGAACCCCTGCAATGAATTGCAGACATGATCAGTGGCTCCCGTACCAGATACCGGTAGATAACACCACTAAACATGTTTCAACAACTAATAAATAAAATACACCTTTATTGTTCTCAGTTCTGAGAGGACTATCCACCTTAGTGTCCAAGTTTTGTTTCCAATTATTATAATTGGGACCAGTAAGTTTGTTCTCTTTCAGTATAATAGCCAGTTGATTGAAAGACATCCTAAGAATCACAAAATAAGTTTTTGTTCAAGACTCTAAATTTAGAATAATATTGATTCCTCAAACAATACTATTTAAATTTACCAACACCTAAAAACACCGTGAATTGTGCATGTCACGTTAGTGTGGACGTATACAAATTCAACATTTGTAAGAGGAGGTTTTACCCATTAATTTTATTATTTTGTCATCATAATTTTATGACAACTAAAATTAATAGTTGATTTTCCTTTGGTCACACAAATAATAGCAGTGACTCCGTTAGGGAGGATACTATTAAATGCGCCTAAGTGTATACCATTACTTGATACTTAATTCATTAAATAGGATTGTGCCCCTTCAATTGGAGGAGATCACACGCTCCTAAATAATTTCCTATAATCATCCATAAAGGAAGTTTGATCTAGTGATCCGCAAACAAACCCATCCGTTGTGGAGGGAGGCACTGAGAGCCAACACGCAAGTTTGTTGCATCACTTACAAACCAGCAAATAAAGCAATAAATATGGAAAAATAAGTTTCCAACTATTATGACATTTTCCATCATCGTCCTCCGTGTGCTGCCAACCTTAGATGCTGCCTTCTTTAGCCACCACAATTGGGTCTTGTCACCGTATCTTTCTTGCTTCCTTTTCCGCTGCGTCTCTGGTCCTCAAATAGCACCACGTCTCATAAGGATACGATCCACAACAAAAATAAAATTTTACATATATTGATCCTATATTCCACAAAGGAATGCACATGTAATCTAGATCGAAATAAAATGTCAAATCCTAAAACTAATACAGCTACTGCTGTATTTAATACATACAATCATGCACACACATAAAATGCCCTTGACATGTCTAAGGGTCCAATCACACACAATCACATTAAGCCATAATAGTTGGAGCCTGCAACCACAGAGTTAGCATATCCTACTATTATCCTGCCTAAATTATGTATGACATGTGCATTATTAAACTGAAAACCAAACACATAGAGGCAAACCCTAGCTCTGATACCAATTGTTGGTTGCTACTCGGAATGTCGTACTGGTTCCTCTGCACAAAAATTTTGTACAAGTCCTGAATATTTCCTAATAACCTATTGTGTTCTTTAGAAATTAAATTCGGAATCACGAATAGAACTTAACATTATTGATTCCAAATTTAACTTATCTGTTCTTTGAGGTTTAGACTTGGATTGCAAACGAGCTTAACATTATTGATCCAAATCCACCCATGTTACAAATTCGATTAAATATTTATTTCAGAGATCGGTTCCCAGGTCAAACATGGCGAGACACTAGGTATTCTTGGGTATGGGATCATCCACCACTGCCTCGAAAAAGTCTTTCAAAGAAATTTAATATTTAATCTCCTTATAGTAACCATAGGTTTAACCAAAAAGAACAATCGAATCATAAGTTCAAAAAAAACAAACGAAACACAAACTCGAATCACAAATTCGAACCTAGAATTATATGCCTCTTGTGTTTGGTATTTAAAGATCTAAATAAAAGAATGAACTAGTTATGATGTGGAAACTAATAACTAGTTATACCTTTTATACCTTATAAACCTCACGATCTTCTATCGTATTCCTCTTGTTATCTCGGGCGTCGTGTAGGCGACGATCTACCGAGACGAGAATCTACCCAAACTTCTTTCTTCTCCAAGTAAGTTTCAGCCACCACAAGAACTCCAAGAGAAGATGAGGTTCGTCCACCACCACCAAACTCCAATGGATACTAGAAACAAAGTCTCCTTTCTCTCCTTCTTCTTCAAGTAAAATCCGACCATCACAAGAACTCCAAGAGAAGATGAGGTTCGGTCATAAGAAGAAGAGAAGGGAAGGAAGAGGGTCGGCCACACCAAGGAAGAAAAGAGAGAGGAATAGAAGATAGATTGTTATTAGGTTAGGCACCTCTACCCTCTATTTTGTATTCCTTGGTCTTGGCAAATAAGAAAAATTTAAATAAAACCTTCCTTATCCTCTTTGCCAATGAAAGGAAAATTTAATTAAAATTTTCTTTCTTGTTTCTATTTGGCCGACCACCTCAACATCCTCCATATAAGGAAAATTTTAAACAAAAATTAAAACTTCCTAATTTGTTTCCGGAAATTTTTAAAATAAAAATTTCTCTTTAAAAAATTCCCTTCATGGTTGGTTATAAAAGAAAACTTTTATAAATTAAAATCTCTCTATTAAAACATGTGGATGATTTATAAAATGGAAAGTTTTCTCTAAAATTAAAATCTTTCTTTTAACTACAAATAAGGAAAGATATCAAATCTTTCTCTTAATCTTTTGTAGAAAATTACAAAAGGAAATATTTATAATTTTAAAACTCTCTTTTAAAATCATGAGCATGGTTACAAAATTTTTTTTTTATCAAAAATTAAAATCTTCCTTTTATCTACAAATAAGGAAAGATATCAAACCTTTCACTTAATTTTTTGTAGAAAACTATAAAAGAAAATATTTAAATTTTAAACTCTCTTTTAAAACCATGGCTTCCACATAAGAAAGATTTTAAAAAATAAAAACCTTTTAATTTATTGTGGTCGGCCACCTAAGCTTGGGCTCCAAGCTAGGCTTGGCCGGCCACCTTAAGGTAGGTAAGAAGGTGGATATAGGTGGGTATAATACTTTATAAATAAGAGGCTATGATAGGGACCGAGAGGAGGAATTGGTTTTGGTCTCCCGATGAACTTGAGCTTCCCATGTTCGTCCCGAACACCCAACTCGAGTTCATCAATAATAACTCATTCCACTAAAGAGTTATTATTGAACTACCGCTCCAATCCCATATTACTATATGAGCTCCTTCTTATCATGAGTGTGTTAGTCTCCCTGTGTTTAAGATATTGAATGTCCACTAATTAAATGAGTTATTGACAACTCACTTTAATTAATATCTAGCTCCAAGAGTAGTACCACTCAACCTTATCGTCATGTCGGACTAAGTCCACCTGCAGGGTTTACATGACAATCCTTATGAGCTCCTCTTGGGGACATCATCAACCTAGATTCCTAGGACACAGTTTCCTTCTATAATCAACAACACACACTATAGATAATATTATTTCTCAACTTATCGGGTCTATTGATTTATCGAACTAAATCGCACCCTTTGATAAATTAAAGAAATAAATATTAAGTATATGTGCTTGTTATTATATTAGGATTAAGATCACACACTTCCATAATAACAAAGGTCTTGTTCTTTTATGCAGTCAGTATAAAAAGAAACTACCTTAAATGATCCTGCTCAATACACTCAAAGTGTACTAGTATAATTTTATAGTTAAGATAAACTATTACCAAATTACACTGCGACTATTTCAATGGTTTGTTCCTATCCATCTTAGTTGTGAGCAACTGTTTATAACTTATAAGGAACTGATAACATGATCTTCTGTATGTGACATCACACACCATGTTATCTATAATATAAATTAATTGAACAGCTACACTTAGCATATAAATGTAGACATTTGACCAATGTGATTCTTAAATATTTATACAAAAATCTAGACTTTTAGTATACATTCTAACATGACCATGGCGCCTGTCAGCGACACTGGCTCCCAAAAGGTTGTCGAAAAATAGCGTGCTTTGTCTGTTGTTGGGTCGAGCAGGATAGCCGCTCAGCTGGGAGTTTGGTGTCCCATGTTGCTACTAGGCTGAGCGAGATAGCCGCTCGGCCGAACTCCATTGTCTGCGCTATCTGTCTCTGAGCCAAGCAGGATAGCCGCTCGGCCTCTGTTCCACTATCCGCTCGGCTGATGTCAAGAGTTGCTGTCAGGCCGAGCGGAGGAGCCGCTCGATCCTGCTTCTGTGCACCGCCTCTGGTGCTCCCTTCTGAGCGTCGGGTGCTTGGCATGTTGCCAAGTCGTAGGTGATGTTAGGTCGGCCACCCTTATTCCCGATCGGGAGATCTACTGGCTCAGTCGGCTAGTGATATCTGAACGTTGACTATCTTAACTTTGACCTCCACTGTGGCGATGTCCTCCTCTTCATCACCACAAAATATATATATATATACATATATAATAATAATAATAATAATAATAATAATAATAATAAACTAATTTATGCATGTATAATAATTTATTATATAGTAACGTAACATCTAATCCCTAGCTTTAATGAGCTATCGATGTCGGTCATCTCCTGTGCACAAGGACGGAGCTACATGCATAACTATCCGAGCTATAACCCGGGTAGCGAACAATGATGAAAAAGAAAATAATAATGGAAGAAAGGGAAAATAGAAAAAATGGACGGCTAACTTGGGGTGACGATGTAGGTGTCACCGTCTAGCCTTGAACGATGACATTGATAATTTTTATGTCAACACTTATGACCCACGTCTTGAGATCAACCTAGATAGTTCATCCAGACTAGCTTCGTCATTGCCGGTGCCCTCTGTATTCATCGTCTCACTGTTGACTGGTGTCAGTGTTGGAAACAGAAATTATGGGAGAAGAAAAAAGAATTATAGAAGGAAAAATGTAGAAGAGGAGAAATAACTCTATGTGAAGAGGAGTAGAAGAAAATAAAAAATTCAACTTGTTCATTCATGAAAAAGAAGTACATATTTATAGCCTTATTGGATAAGTACTAATATGAGATAATCATGATATATATTTTTTTAAATTCTATCTCCACGAACTCTTATCAAAATTATCAATTCATCAAGTTCTATCTCTATCCTATCTCTAGTCAAGACTTGCCACCTCACCATTCTATCTCCATAAAATTTTATCAACAACTTTTATCTAAAAATCAAGTTTAATTTCCAACACCCCCTCTTAAACTTGATTTTGTGACTCTAAGCAAATATCGCATTTTGATGAAGTCTTCAAATTTGAGTGACTTGGTAAAAATATCAGCAACTTGATCTTGAGACTTTATGTATTCCACTTGCACCTCTTTTCTTGTAATACATTCTCTGATATAGTGAAAGCGTGTATCGATGTGCTTGCTTCTATCATAGAAGACTGTATTTTTTGCTAGTGTTATTGTAGACTTGTTATCAACTCGTATCTTGGTTGCCTCTTCTTGTGGTAAACTTAACTCATTCAATAAATTTCTGAGCCAAACAGCATGACAAACACATGAAGTTGCAGCCACATACTCTGCTTCACAAGTAGAAAGTGTGACAATAGGCTATTTTTTCGACATCCAAGTGAAAGTTGTATCTCCCATAAAGAACACAAATCCTGTAGTGCTCTTTCTATCATCTATATCTCCACCCCAATCACTGTCACTATATCCTTCAAGTTTGAAGTGGTTAGATGTTGAATAAAGTAATCCAAAATCTATCGTACCTTTGATATAACGCAAAATTCTCTTAGCGATCTTAAGGTGGGTAGTAATTGGATCTTCCATGTAGCGACTAACAAGTCCAACAGCATAAAGAATATCACAGGCCTTGTGCACGTCAAGTATCGTAAACTTCCAACTAAACTCTTAAAAAATGTTGAATCAACTTTTTCTTCTTCATCATGTTTTGATAGCTTGACTCCACATTCTACTGGGGTATTTATAGACTTACTGTTATCCATCCTGAACTTCTTTAATATCTCTCTTGCATAACCTGCTTGTGAGATGAAGCTTCCATCTTCCCTTTGGTTCACTTCAATACCCAGATAGTATGCCATGAGCCCAATATCAATCATTTCAAACTCTTTAGTCATCGCTTCTTTAAATTCTCCAAACATACTTGGATTGCTTCCTGTGAAGATCAAGTCATCGACATATAGGCATACAATCAAAACATCTTTATCCTTACTCTGAATGTATAATGCATGTTCATAAGGACATTTGATGAAACCTTTCTCTTGCAGGTGCTTGTTTATTCGACTATTCCATGTCATTGGTGCTTGCTTTAGCCCATAGAGAGTCTTCTTCAATTTTAGAACTCTGTCTACTTGTCCTTTAACTTCATAACCTGATGGTTGCTGAATATAGACTTCTTCTTCAAGAACTCCATTTAAAAAATCAGATTTTACATTCATTTGATGTATTTTCCACTTATTTTGAGCTGCTAAAGCAATGATTAGTCTGACAGTTTCTAATCGAGCAATGGGAGCGAATACATCATCATAATCAATGCCAGATCTTTAACTGTAGCCTTTTGCCACCAATCTTGCTTTATATCTTTCAACTTCTCCTTTGGCATTCTTCTTTATTTTGTACACCCACTTCACACCAATCGCCTTATGTCCTTTAGGAAGTGTCGTTAACTCCCATATGTCATTCTTCTCTATCGCCTTGATTTCTTCATCCATTGCATCTTTCCACCTTTTGCTTTTTATAGCTTCTTGAAAATCTATAGGCTCGCAATCCGCAAAGAGACAAAATAGAGTAAGATTATCTTGATTTTCAGTTACCTCATAAATTTCCCGTAAGCTTCTAAAGCATGGTACTCTTTCATTTGAAGTTGATGTAGATAAATTCTCTTGAGTACTTGATGTTGGTGTTACTAGTGGAGTAGTAGGCTCCTCTCTTGTTTGCTCTACCCTTGGTTGCTCCACATTTTCTTCTTCAAAGTATGGGAAGAAGTTGTAATCTTTATTTTGAGATTCCCAATTCCATTCTTCTTCTTCATTAAATATAACATCTCGGCTGATGATTGTCTTCCCAGTATTTGGATTGTATAACTTATACCCTTTTGAGTTAGTATCATAGCCAATAAAAATAAATTTCTTACTTTTATCATCCAGTTTGCTTCTTGCTTCATCAGGCACATGAACGTGTGCTATACTCCCCAAAACTCTTAGATGAGAAATTCCAGGTTTCCTTCCGCTCCACGCTTCTTGTGGTGTCCTGCCCCCACACACTCCTAGTTGGTAATCGGTTGGATAAGTATACTGCACATGCAACCGCTTCTACCCAAAGTTCCTTTGGTAGCCTCTTGCTTTTGAGAATGCTCCTTGTTATGTCAAGGATGGTTCGATTCTTTCTTTCTGCCACTCCATTTTGTTGAGGGGATCTTGGAACTGTCAAGGATCGTCGTATTCCGTTGGCTTCACAAAATTCTTGAAACTCCTTTGAGGTAAATTCTCCTCCTCGATCAGAACGCATAGCTTTGACCTCGAGACCGCTCTCCTTTTCTATGGTAGCTTTAAATTTCTTGAATATGCCGTAGGCCTTCGATTTTTGCTTCAAGAAATATACCCAAGTTTTCCGAGAAAAATCATCTATGAAAAGAATGAAATAATTACTCTTACCAAGTGAACTTGGCTTTATCGGACCGCAAACATCTGTATGTATAAGTTCAAGAGGCTTTTGAGCTCTTGAACTTGACTCCTTTGGAAAACTCTTTTAAATTGCTTCCCACGTAGACATGCTTCACATACTTGATCAGGATGTTTGATGTAAGGTAGTCCTCTCACCATCTCCTTCTTTGAAAGCAGTTCTAGTCCTCCGAAATTCAGATGTCCAAATCGAAGATGTCATAGCCAAGTGATGTCTTTGTAACAAGCTTTGAGACAGTTGACGACATCATTTTGAATATTAAGTAAGAACATTCTATTTTTTGACATAGGCACCTTAGCAATTAAGCAACCAATATGATCTTTCAAGATGAGCATATCATCTTTTAGATGAATATCATACCCTTTTGCCAAAAGTTGTCCTAAGCTTAGGATGTTGCTCTTCATATTTGGTACAAAGAAAACATTTGAGATAAATTCATGTTTTCCATTTTTTAAACGGATGAGAATGTTACCTTTGCCTTTTACCTCAATCTTTGATTCATCTCCGAAGGATACATTACCACCAACTGATTCATCAAGCTCTACGAACATGTTTCTTTTCCCACACATATGATTGCTTGCACCAGTGTTGAGATACCAAATTGTATCTTCTTCTCTTTCATTATCTTTATACGCTAGCAATAGGGTGCCATCTTCTTCTTTCTTTTCTTCTATATAATTTACTCTTTCATATACTTTATTCTTGGGCGATCTACATTCTTTTGCATAATGTCCAAATTTATCACAATTGTAGCACTTAACTTGAGATTTATCGTACCTCGAGTTTGTATACCCTCTTCCACGTCCTCTTGTTGAATGTTCTCCTCTTTCATTGTTGTTGTTGGAGACCCACCCTTGCTCATTAGGACGGCCTCGTCCATATCCACGACCTCTTCCACGTTGACTTCTATTGTTACTGAAGCTTTCATCTTTCTTTGTCGGTTGAAGAGTCGTCTTTAGGAGTTGTTGAGTAATTTCTTCATTTATCTTCTTCTTTTCTTCATGGGCTTGTAATGAACCCAGGAGTTGTTCAATCGTCATGACTTGTAGATCCTTGGTCTCTTCGATGATGGTTGTAATGCTATCAAATTTTGAATCCAATGATCGAAGAATTTTCTCAATAATAGTTACTTCTTCTAGTTTCTCGTCATTTCTCTTTAGTTGATTGGAAATGGTAGAGACTCTAAAAAAGTAATCAGATACTAATTCACCTTCTTTCATACGAAGAGCATCAAATTGACTTCTTAAGGTCTGAAGTCATACCTTTTTTACTTTTTCTTCTCCTTGATATGAGACTTGGAGCTTTTCCCATGCTTGCTTGGCTGAAGTAGCACTTGAAGTCTTCTCAAAACCATCCTCATCTAAAGCTTGATAAATGAGGAAGAGAGTCTTCTTGTCTCTCTTTCTTAAATCTCTCATATTGTCTTTTTCAGTTGAAGATAACGTCGAGTCATCACGAGGCTCAACGTAGCCTTTTCTATAACTTCCCAAACATCATGAGCTCCAAGAAGCGCCTTCATCTTGATACTCCAATTGTCATAATTACTCGCTTTGAGTACTGGAACTTGGAAGGGAACCATACCTCCATTAGCCATAGCTCTGATACCACTTTGTTGGAAACAGAAATTATGGGAGAAGAAAAAAGAATTATAGAAGGAAAAATGTGGAAGAGGAGAAATAACTCTATGTGGAAGAGGAGTAGAAGAAAATAAAAAACTCAACTTATTCATTCATGAAAAAGAAATACATATTTATAGGCTTATTGGATAAGTACTAATATGAGATAATCATGATATATTTTTTTTAAAATTCTATCTCCACAAACTCTTATTAAAATTATTAATTCATCAAGTTCTATCTCTATCCTATCTCTAGTCAAGACTTGTCACCTCACCATTCTATCTCCATAAAATTTTATCAACAATTTTAATTTTATCTAAAAATCAAATTTAATTTCCAACAATCAGGCCCCCTCAGAGATGGTGCGTCCTGTGTCTCCTCATCACACTCCAAAACGTACCGTGTCTATCCTCCAGCCTCTGCAAAATGAGAGGTCCAAGTATGAGTCCGATGTGCATGTATCTCATAAACACCTACTCCGCAGCAAATATATATCCTCCCACGTAGTTCCTTACCAGCCAGATATTATCTATTATGCAGGCAAGTCAAGGGGGCAACCCTGCATCTTGCTGTTAGGCCCCCGCCACATCAATCTCCATCTGCATCTGCATGTAGTCATATCCTGTTATATATGCAGCTACCATACCATCTTCCTCCGCAACAGATTGTTCTGATCATATATGAGGAACTCAGCTTCTAGTGTCTCCGCCTCCTATGAAAGTTGAACATCTCGTCTCTGTGAACTCAGTAGTTTTTTTTTTTTTAAATTTTTTTTACTATATATCAAAATTTAGACCCTTAAGACTCTAAGATAATCAGATTATCCACTTATGTCTTTATCAAGAAGTATCAAATGTGTTTGTAGCGTCAGGCCATTACCTCAGTGTTAGTTGAGACTAATTGGATTTATTATTTATTATTTATTATTTTTTTTACATTTGTTTTTAAAATTGTCAAATGTGGATAGATTTCCAAGTATGAAGTATCAAAATATAGTATGTGGCCTGGGATAAGGACTCATATCTGTGAGAAATCCTACAACTGCTAGGGCTAAACGAGCTAAATATCAAAATATATGTGAGTAGATTCCTAGATACGTGAACTTTGGATGAGGATGATCCTGTTCAAAATCTGAGTTAGATGGATCGTCAAATGAGGTGGATGGAATATTGATCGAATCGTGTCGTCCCGAACGGGGGTATGCTAAGATGACTTCTATGTTGACCAAGTCGTCAGAAGTTCTTTGGTCAACGCTATCTGCAGCCAGCAACCGGGTCACCTTGGTCCTTGATATCTCGATGCTCGAGGCAGATCCAACGAATATATAAGTAACGGACTAAGACATAAAATAATTAAATGTGTATAGAATATGAACGAATGACTTACCCTGGCCCAAGGGGGTGCCCTCAAGTGGGACGCTACTCGAGTTGTTGTGATCCGGAAGAGTATATAAACGAGCTGGATGCAGAGCTGGATATGACGGCACCTAGTCGAGCGTGACCTAGATCCGGAAGACGACATGCAGGTCGGAGTACAAGAATGACACTAAAGTCGAGATATGACATTGATACATAGGCCGGGATATGATAACGGCGCGCAGGCCGAAACAGAATAGACAACACAAAACTAGAAGGTGATAGCAATGGCCGGAAGTAGCTTAGAGGACAACGACAGTGGCCGTGAGACTAGTAGCATGATCAGTGAGGGCGGCTGTCCAAACGCAACGACTGCTGGAGGGCATCAGCGCAGCGGTCAACTGGCTGTGGATGAAGAAACGGGGGTAGAGTTGGCACGTGGAATGCTGACCCGTGGGTTGCTAGCATGTAGCGGCTACCAATGAGGGGGGTGGCGAGAGAAGGGATTCCGGTGGAGCCCACAACGAGGGTGTAGGTCCAAGCTGTCAATGCAAGGGGAGGAGGCGGCGCCTCCTTGGCTGACACCGGCGATGTCCGATAGAGGGGAGGCAGTGCGCGTGTTGGGAAAGGGTTGATGGCCGACGAGGTTGCTATGGCCGCTGAGGCGGCAACGATGCATGGCACCTGGGTTGCGGCACGTGGAGAGGGAGATGAGGAGCGGTTCGGCGGCGGCCTCCTTGGCTAAGGAGGAGGCGATGAGATGGAAGGCGGCGAGGCGGCAGAGGTATGCGTCGACGTGGGTTAGACGGCGGCGATGCTCCTATGCGGCGTCGATGCGAGGAAGGTAGCAGGAGACGGCGAGGCAACTGAGGCGTCTCTTCTTGTGGTGGTGGCGTGAAGAGAAGCAAACTCCATCCCTCCTCCGTTCGTGGTGGCGACGGCGGCCCAAACATAGAAAGAAAAAGGGGCGGCGTGTGAGGGGAGAAGTGGTGGCTGGAGGCATCTGCCCGCGAGCGAAGAGGGAAAGAAGAGAAGAGGAGGGGAGCGGTCGACGTCAGCGAGGAGAGGAGCGTGAGCTCCCTGGCGACGAAAGAAACTCCAGCCAAAGCTCCCCTTCCTTCATGTGAACATTACCCTAAAAAGGGGTGTTACAATAAAATGACTAAAATACCCCTCTCCTCTCTACTTACCACATCAATGGATAAACCTAGAAGTACAGTACTTTATTGTATGTTTATTTGGTAACAATTGAACGCTCTTTCAATATACCATAGCCTAGTGATTTTTTAAAAATAAAAAATAAAAAATGCACATAAAAATGATATGGACATGGGGATATTTTGATGATTAAAACAAGAATAATAATTAATTAAAATCATATTTAAAATTATGAAATTATTAAAAGATGCATCTATTTTTCATTTTCTTCTTTTCATTTTCTATTTCTGTAATGTAATTTTTAGAAAATAGAAAATGTGTTTGGTATGATAGACTGTATTTTTATTTTATTAAAAAGAAAATTAGAAAATGTATTTGATAGGTTAATATGAAAAATGGTAAGTAAAATTATTCTTATTTAGAAAAAAAATAATGATGAAAAATTAATATAGAAAAATTATTCTTATTTCTAATCTAATATAGGATTAAGCTTCCGTATTACAATAATACCAGAGCTAAGCAAATCACAACATGGTTGATTGAGAAAACAAGATTGTTAGGTGCAAGAGGGCAACATTAGATTAGAACATCAAGAAGAATTTAAACGCACTGCATCCATGGAGCTTCTATTCATTCTTTTGAGGCTTCATGGCGATAAAGAAGTATCATATCCTACAAGGAAGATGACGACGCCCCTGAGGTGGTGCCCAGAGAGTGCTGTGTGCACAACAATAAGCAAAATACATACAAATACCTCTAAAATCTAATGTTGCTTTTTGGGTTTAATTTGTTAATGCTTGGATTGGCTTTACTTCGTATCATAATTTGTGTCGTTATGTTTCAACTGATTTAATTAGGTGCTATTGAGAAAGTGTCGCGGTTCGACCGGATTAGGGCGTATAAGAGCGAAAAAAGATACTATCCGAATAACTTTAATCATCACTTATGGAAGAGCATCTTGCTCTCAGTCAAAGTTTTCACATTTTTTCATACTATTGTAGCAGGCGTTTTCATCCTTTAACAACTTGGACAATCCTGTGCAGCAGTAATGGAATTCTGCAATGTTCATTGACGCCACTTCGAGAAGAGATTTCTTGTTCTTAGCGACAGGGATTGATCCCTTGACCAGAAGGAAATCTATTTAGGCTAGCACAAGATACTAAGTTCAAACACGAATAGATCCAAGATATATTATGTGATATCTTTTCAAGCAAAGCAGATTTAGTATGCCGATAGGCAAAGCGGCTATATTGCTCTTTCAAGCAGGGTCTGATGAAAACCAACTTATTCACTTGGAACAAATTAAATAACTGAGGACACAAGATTTAAAGAAACCCAATTGAGATATTATACACTAGCATACAATAAAAATATTTAATTGAATGAATAAAAATATTTATCATATAAAATTCTGCTCACATTTTCTCTGGAGCATTCCCTTACCGGTGTCTGGATCCATTGTCACACCAGTATGAGCAAGCAATGCAGCAAAAAGTCGTTATCTGATGCGTAGACGATTCATTTACCTTTGAGTTTATCGACACCATAATTCATCTTCATAGCTTGATATAATTCTTTGTTGATCTCCTCTCAAATCACATTACTAAATGTAGATGTTTATAACTTATTTTGCTTCACTTTATCATAAATGATCTCGACAAACATAACAACATTAGCCTTTGACCACTCATATTTCTCCACATCGATACCGAGATTATGCCCTCCCATAATGTCTTCTATAAAACAATTGTCTTCATATTTAAGGGCACAAATAGAATGAAGAACAGTAACATAAGTAGAATTAATGAAAAATGGAAAAGAATGTCAGGTCCCTTTCTAAACAATGCATGCAAATAGAATGATTCAAATTTCAATACAAGATTAACTCCACAAGTCATGACGATATTTTACAGAATTCCTTACGAGCTATAAAGAATTCAATTAAGAAAGCAAAAAAAAAAAATTATCATTCAACTTTAATCCACTCATCTTCATGTGGAAATTCAAAACATGAAAGTTTGCATCAGGGAAGTAAATTGTTTTGAGCTAAAGGAACAAGATGCACAATGTTAAAAATTAATAGCATATGAGGTTAAGTCAAAGGTTGAAAATTTGCCATAGAACAAATTGAAAATATGACTTTGGATGATTACACGATCTGGAATAAGTAGAGGTGGGCGTAGATAAATGCCCGTGGCTGGAATTTAGACGCAACAAGATTGCGACGGAAGGGAAGAGGCAAGCCCAATAGATGGAAGTGACTTTGTGGAGAAGGCGACGAACGGAAGGGATCGCGGGGGAGGCGAGCTCGACAGACGGGATGCGGAACTAGCAAATGGGTGGCGGTATGTGAGCAACATGGGGTGAAGGAGGAGCGGCGGTGTGATAGAAGTGCGACGTTAGGGCACGGGGAGACGAGCGGCGAAAGCGCGACGTTAGGGCATTGGGAGAGGAGCGACGACAGTGCGACGTTAGGGCACGGGGAGAGGAGCGGTGGAAGTGGCATTTTAGGGCATGGGAGTGTTGGGCAGCAAGGGAGCGGGAGGAAGGGAGAGAAGGAAAAAAATGACAATAAAATCAAAGAAAATGAAAAAAATTGTTGAACACCGCGTTTTTATTTTTTTTTTCGACTGCGTTTTCTAATTTTTCAATCACATTTTTATTTTTTCTGAAAACGACATTTAGACGTTTTCTAATTTTCTAGAAAATGATATCTCATTTTTTGGAAAACATAGGTAAAAATTATCAACCAAATATGTTTTCTATTTTCACAAAAAATAAAAATAGAAAATGATCAAACCAAACGCATCCTTAGTATTTAATTTACATGTTTTTAAAAAATAATGTTTAATTTATATTTTTCATATCTATTTTCTAAAAAAATAATTAGTATTTTCTAAAGATAGTATTTTTAAAAAAATAGAAAATATTTTAAAATAAAAAATAAAAATAGAAAATGTCAAAATAGAAAATCTCAAACCAAATGCACTCTTAATTTTTTTTTCTAAAAAAAAATAAAAAGGTATCAAATTTCTTCCGATAAATTTGAGAAAAATCCCTAATCATAACTTTAACTTTGTATGTAGTCCCCAATCACATAAAACTTTATTTCCACTCTTTGTATGCAAAGTTTTATTTGTTTCAACTCCCTCATGCAAACATTGTTACCTAATTGGCCCTCAATATTTTACATTAGAATTGAGTATATTTTCTATTAAATTGAGTACGATTTTTTTCCTGCATTAATATAATTCCTCCTAAATTCAACAGAATTTAAAGAAAATTTAGTATATTTTTCATCCAACTGAGTATCATTTAAAGAAAATCTAGTATATTTTTCATTCAATTGAGGAGGAAAAAGAATCATGCTCAATTTAATAGAAAATATACTAAAATAATACTAAAATGAGTATAATTCAGTTTAAAGTCCGCACTTTATACTTGAATCGAGTATATTTTCTATCACAAATGCCCCTCATATTTTTCAAGTATAAATAATTTAAAAATGAGTATAATTTATGTTAATTTCAGTATTTTAAACTATAATCAAGTATATTTTCTACTAAATTGAGTTATGACTTTTTTTCC
The DNA here is from genome assembly GCF_018446385.1 of Zingiber officinale. Taxonomy (NCBI): domain Eukaryota; kingdom Viridiplantae; phylum Streptophyta; class Magnoliopsida; order Zingiberales; family Zingiberaceae; genus Zingiber; species Zingiber officinale. Next base: position 17,464,217 of record NC_056004.1, read on the forward strand.
TTCTTACTATAATTCCTCCTAAATTCAGCATCATTTAAAGAAAATCTAGTATATTTTTCATCTAATTGAGTACCATTTAAAAAAATTTTAATATATTTTTCATCTAATTGAGGTGAAAAAAAGAATCGTACTTAATTTGATAGAAAATATACTAGATTCTAATTTAATGTAATAAATTTAAGAAAAATTATACCTATTTTATTTTTTTTATATTTAAAAATATTAGAAATGATTAGATAAATATATTTATTAAGGAGTGAAAATAAAGATTTTTACATGTAAAATTTTGTTTATCAAGAGCGACTGTACGTAAATTTTCCCAAAAAAATTAGGGAGGCTCAAGTTTTGCTTTTCTTAAAAAACATAAAAGGGCATCAAATTTCTTCTGACCTTGGATTCGTCGGAGGAAGTCAGGAAATCTCATGTCTCAGTTCAGATTTCTCACGAGCCGCCGCCACCTCAGCGCCTTAACCTCCCTGTTCTCCCAATCCCCAGAACCAAGCTCGGTCTCCAAGCACGTCGCTTGTGCTGTCTCCAATCCAGAAGGGAAGCAACCGCCGCCTCTCTCACCCAAGGCAACTGCCCCCAATCTATATGCTCTCGTTGATCTTATCGACTCCTTCCTGCAGGCTAAAAACCTCAAATCTGCTTTTTCGGCTGTGTGTTTGCTGTTCAAGAGCGGCCATGCGACGGACGCTTTCATTTTGAACCTTTTGGTGAAGGGTCTCTGCAAAGGCCTCTCCGTTTCCAAAGCCGTGCAGCTGTTCCGAGAGGTCGAGCGGAAGAAGTGGATTTTTCCCGACGTCGTCACTTATAACACTCTCATCAATGGCCTGTGCAAGGAGAAAAGGATGGAAGAAGCCATGGAGCTATGGAGAGAGATGGCGTCGGGAACTGGTCCTGGCTGCTCCCCGAACGCTGTCACCTACTCGACGCTTATGAATGGTCTCTCCAAGGCCGGAAGGGTGGAGGAAGCCATGTCCTTGCTGGATAACATGAAAAGGAGCGGGCTTGAAGCCGATGCGTATGTCTACGGTGCTCTTGTAAGTGGTCTATGTAACGCTGGCTCCGTGGACAAGGCCCTGGACCTCTTTCACGAAATGTCCCTGAAGGAGGTACGCTCAAGCCCACGCCCACATTTGGTCCTTTACAGCAGTTTGATTCACGGTCTATCCAAGCTTGGACGTTGGAAGGCGGCTAAAGATATGTTATATAACATGGCGAGTCAGGGAATCCGTCCCGATGTCATAACGTATACTAGCTTGATCGATGGCCTCTGCAAAGATGGAAAGAGCTCTGAGGCCCTGAAGCTGCTAGGTCTGATGGTGGAGAAAGGTGAAGAACCAAGCAATGTCACGTATAACGTCCTAATTAATCATCTGTGCAAGGATAACCTGGTTGATGATGCTTTTGAGTTCCTTGAGAAGATTACCAGGGAAGGAAAGTCACCGGATGTTGTTACTTACAATACACTAATCCAGGGTCTTTGCAATGTAGGCAAAACTGGTGAAGCATTGAAAGTGCTCGGTCAAATGCTTGATAGTAGATTTGGAGTTGAACCCGATTTGTGGACATTTAACACGGTTATACATGGACTTTGCAAGAGTCATTATGCTAGACTAGCCTTGAAGGTACAGAAGCTGATGGTACGTAGAGGGTACACCTGTAATCTGTTTACTTTCAATATGCTACTCGACGGACTCCTCAAGACGAAGGACGTTGAAGGGGCTATCTGCTTGAAAGGAGAGATGGACTGCCTAGGACTGGAGTCTAACTCCTTCACATACAGCATCCTTATAAATGGGCTCTGCAAAATGGGGCATGTTGAGGATGCAGAAAAGCTACTTGGTGAAATGAAGGGAAAAGGATTTTGTCCTACCTTACATGATTATAATTCTATAATGACAATACTGGCTAAGACAGATAGAATGGAGCAAGCACTGAGTTTATTCAATGAGATGCAGAAGCCTGATGTGGTTACCTTCACCATTTTAATTGATGCGGCATGCAAAACTGGAGATATGGATTTGGTAAAGGACTTATTTGTGGATATGCGTCAAAGTGATATCACTCCTGATTCAGTTACATATTTTGCATTAATAAATGGATTTGTTGAATCTGGAAAAACAGATGAAGCTATCCAAATGTTGGAGCACATGAATGGTAGTGGATTAGTTCCAAATGTTAAAATATATGATTCACTTATACATTGCCTCATAAAAAAAGGCGATACTAGAAAGATTGTTAGCTTGCTTCATCAAATGGCAGCAAATGATGTGGCTCTTGATACAAAGTTCATGTCAACCCTTTTGGATACCCTGTCATTTGATGGAGAAGACAAGACCCTATTGAAATCTTTGCCAAATTTCTCAAATGAATTGGCCGGAAGAACAAAATTCTCATGTCATGAATTGATGGAAAAGCTCCAATGATCTTGCCTTGAGCTCCGATTACCAGCTAGTGAGGCATCTTGAGTTGGAGAACGATTGTATGTGTCTTTTTCCTTTTCTTGCATACTAAACTTAGGACCAACACTTCACTGGATTAAGACTTTGTTGTTGGCTTTGCAATTTGTAGCAAACATTTGTATAGTTGGGAACTTGCGATCTCTTAACCTTTCCCCCCTTAAATTTTACTTCCGTGTATTATTTGATCTTGGCCAACATCATTCCTAGTTATTTCCTACATTACCTTGGTACTAGTATTAAATTAGTTTGCGTGCACATTTACAAATGAAGAAGAAAAAATACTTTAAATGGTTTTAGTCAAATTTTATTTCTCTTATCCGTTTGTAAAACCATGTTCAAGTAAACTAGCTATAGCCAATCTGTTTAATTTAATATTGAGGAGAATTAAATTGATTCATTAAAGTGCACACTCTTAACTGTGGCATCTCATCCAGATTGTCATGGTTTAAATCCTACGAAAAACTCTCAAACTGTTTGTAGTTTAAACCAATTGATATATTACATTCCAACCTTTTAAAGTGAGCCAAAAAAGAAAATTCAATTTGGAAAATCTGGTATATTGACAACTCTGATTGTTCTTTTTAGTATTCTTATTTCAGAAATGTCAAATTTTATACTTGTTTAGTAAATAAGCATTCTAAATGGTTTTTTTTTTTGGAATAAGAATTAGAATTCGATGTTTGGGCTGTTCAATATTATTAATCTGCAAGCAAAATATCTGTTTATTTGGATATAATGTTTTTCCAATATTCTTGCTCCTTGTCAAATGGACTCCATTAAATCAAAATGCAAGAAACATTATGTTGTTGGCTTAGGTAGTGTCACAACATTTTAGTGAATGCATTGTGTTATGATACTCTAAGCTAATAGCCAATTACTGAACTGGATTTTATCCAAAATACTTTGAGAATTATGTCAGTACCTGTGCCTGATTAGTATATATCTATTGTAATTTTTGTCTTGGAACATTTTCTTCCCTGACGGCACTTTGCTGATATCAGTTTTTCTATGTATACTTCAGCTACAATTTGTTTATTGTGGTATTAGAAACTTGATGTTGTATCCCCCAATTAACTCAAAACCCTTATCATGTCTGAAATTACGGTAAGAAAACTTCTATGTTAAAGTATATTAACTGGTTCATTAACATCTGTAGGATGATAATTTTAGCAATTGACCACTGGATAGACCACAGTATTAGTTGCAAGAGCTGCCTGCATTGGCTACCTTCATTTTGAAACTGTTATGAATGAACGGAGACTTGTATGGTTGTACCTTTCTCCTCATCAAAGATAAAAAAAAGTATTATCCTGCTCGAGTTTGCTTTGTAGGAATAGCCTTTACATATTGTTGCTGGTAATCGAGCAATGAAACAAGTTGGTTTCGTCTGCCATTCATGTTCAGCAATTGTTGGTCCATGCAGAATGTCACCAAAACTTTTCTCATTCATACTACTTTTATACTCTATGATGTGAATGTCCTTACTGCTTGCACTTTTCAGTCACTCATATGTCAATTAAGAATGTTATGTGCATTTGGAGTATAACTGTTTAGTGAACCACCTGTTTTTGTTAGTGAACCCTTTATCAATCTATTACATTTACGTCTCATATCTTTTGACAGGAATATGGATTTCCAATTTCATGCTTTATGCAAAAAGAAGCATGAGTATTCAAGTTCATCATGAGAAGCAGCTGTTGCAGGAGTCTATAACCAGCAACTTTGCAAGTGGTTTACTGAAACAACATTCTGGATGCTCTCTCTTAGCAGGCTGCTCCAGAGTTCCATTTTGAGATCCATACTGAATACTTTGCCATTACCAAACAACAAACGCTTGCATCAAATAAAGCAGCATGGAATTCATGCACTTTCGATAAACATTGTTTCTGAGATGAACAGACACTCTCAGGCCTCTCCGATCTCTACTTTGTCCAGGATTTTTGTGAGCTTGCTGCATTAGGGCTGTAAACGAGTCGAGCCGAGTTTTAGGATGTTTAAGCTTGTTTAATAAGATAATCGAGCCAAGTCGAGCCGAGCTTAAAATGAACCAATCTTTTGAAATGAGTGTTCAAGCTTGACTTGGTTTAATTTTTATGAGCTTGAGTTTGTTTGAAATTTGGTTTGAGTTTGATTCGTTTAGATGTTATCAAGCTCTCAATTCAAGCTTGGCTTGAGCTTGGTTCGAGCTTGACTTGAGTTTGGTTCGAGCTTGAGTTTGATTTGAACTTGGTTTATTTAGATGTTATCAAGTTCTCAATTCAAGTTTATTTGATTATTTGAGACTTTTAATTGTTTGATTATTATTAAGATTGATAATTTAAATTTATTTTATTTTATTTTATTCTTTATTTAGCATATTGTACCTCTTAAATTTAAAGGTAAGTTCTATAAAATCGCAGTTAGACCTACTATGTTATATGGAGATGAATGTTGGGTTATGACTCGAGCACACGAGCAGAAGATGAGAGTTGCAGAGATGAGGATGCTAAGGTGGATGTGTGGGCATATGAAGATGGACAAAATTGGAAATGAGAGCATTAGAGAGAAAGTCGGAGTTGCATCTATTGAGGAAAAACTCTGAAAGACGCGTTTAAGATGGTACGGACATGTACTTAGACGACCAATAAATGCTCCAGTTAGGTGATGTGAAACTATGATAAACATGCATATCAAACGAAGAAGAGGAAGATCAAAAAAGACTTGGTTAGCAATAATAAAATAAGATAAAATTTATTTAAATATAGATGATGATATAATAGTAGATAGAGTTCAATGGCGTAAAAAGATTTATACAGCCGACCTCACCTAGTGGGAAAAGGCTTGGTTGTTGTTGTGTTTATTTAGCATATTGAAAAGAGTTTTATTAATAAATATGATTTGTGAACATTGTTCACAAATGTTGTTTACGAAAATTGTTCATGTACGTTATGAGCTGAACACATATCTGTTCAAACTTGTTTGTTTAACTTAATGAAATGTTCAAATTTATTTATTTAATTAATTATATATATATTAAATAAATATAAATAAATTTTTATCAAGTCGAACGTTAAATTTATTTACGAACATTTAATTTATTTACAGTTCGGTGCTGCATGGTGAGACGTTTACTATTCACAGCAATTATAGTGCGCACTCGTTCCCTAGATGTTTTGGAAAGGCGCGAACCTTAACAGCTCCGTTGCAACTAAATTTTGCAATTTATAATTTATAAATATGTGTGGCAATTGATATTGTGACACAAATTTCTTGAGCAGTGTTTGTAAAAGTAATTGTTTGTCTTAAAATATATTTTTTAAAAAATATATATTTCTGGTTTTTTAATATAAAAATGATGATTTTATATTAAAGGTACACCTAGAATTACTTCGATGGTTATTTTTAATAGTTTTTAATTTAAAAATAAATTATACATTAATTTAAATTTGAGAATTGTTGAAAGTTGTAGGGTATATAAGTAAAATTTACCCGTTCCGAAATGTCGTGGAAAAGGAAAAAATCTCAGCGACAACCGAATCACAAGCGGAAAAAAACCCTTGCGGCCCGTGCTGCTTCTGCTGGAGAACGACCCTCCGGATTTTCTTCGCTGCTCTTCCACCTTCGTTGACTGGAGTGCTTCGATTCTTATCCGGTAAAAAGGAAGCAAGATCGAGAAAGGGACCATGGAGCACACCGAGGAAGCGGATATTAAGGGTTCCGTCTCGCCCCCTCCCACAGATACCACTGAAGCCGCCGCCGAAGCGGAGAGCGATGTAGTCGAACGCGACCGCTATTCTCGCGAGATCAAAGCTGGTCTCCATCCTTTGAAGGTTTCTTCTTTTCATATCATCCTTCCCGTGGCGTTTGCATTTCCCAGGAAAAACAAAAATCTTTGTTTACCCCTATGAGTGATCTCGATTGTACTTGTTTTTTGCCGATTGATTTGATTAGGCTCGTTATGCGACAAATTCATACTGACCTCTCTTTGAGGATGGTAAAATGAAGTTGGAATTTCTCGTCAGATTAGTGAACATTAGAGATCTGTATCCTGGGTGTAAGGGTGAATGATAGCATAGGCATAGCGTCGATTCCTTGAATTTTTTATTGACAGAACCCTAGGATGATGAAGTTCTGTATTTTCTTTCTTATGGTCATGCAATAGACTTACTTCCTTTCTGGGTATCTGAAAATTGGATTAAATGATCAGTGCTTCTAGGAAATATGTGGCTAGCTATTAAGTCTATTCTCGATTGGCTAGCTAGTTATGTTATTTTATGTTACTTTGATGAGAAAGTTCGAGGGATCTTGGATTCCTTAAGAGAATTTTATCTGATTTCATCTTTTATATATAATCGTAAAGTTCTTTAATTGTGTTCAGCATAAGTTTGTGTTTTGGTATTCTCGCCGAACTCCTGGAGTACGTTCACAAACATCATACGAGGATAACATAAAGAAAATTGTGGAATTTAGTACGGTATGTTCCTTCTTGGAAGATTGCAATGTGATCCCCTTTTATCTATCAAAGTATATAGTATTTTGTTTCCTATTACAGGTTGAAGGGTTTTGGGTTTGCTATTGCCATCTAGCACGGCCTGCCTCGCTACCAAGCCCAACAGATGTCCATCTTTTCAAAGAGGGTATTAGGCCTCTGTGGGAGGTACTTCATTTTTCTTCTGCAATTTATTTATCATCTCTTCATTTTCCCCCATTTTCTTAAGATGTATAAGTGGAATTCAAGAAAATCCACAATTTTTTTTTTTGCATATTTACTAAGCTCATAGCACAATCATTTTTCTCCAATGTTTTTTTTTTTTAAATTTGATTTGATCAGGATGCTGCAAACCGTAATGGTGGTAAGTGGATATTGCGATTCAAAAAGGTTGTTTCAGGTCGTTTTTGGGAAGATTTGGTAAGGGAAAGAAAACATTTTCTCTAAATTGTACACTATTTAATTTCTTCTGATTAGATTTGAGAATATATGTGTGCTTTCCTATTTGTTTTCTCAGTTTTTGCTTCATGTTGTAGTGTTTCTATCACATGATTTATTAACTGCCTAGCTCTTAGTTGGTTTACCAATGCAAAGCAAACATATGACTTTTGATGCTCTATATATTCCTCAACTTTAGTCCATGGAACTGCTTTAAGATTCATCTGTCAAATCAGTATATATTATGTGTTTGTTTGATCGTTCAGAACTCATTTCTTTTTGTTGCTTCAACTATCATGGTACTATGTATGGGTATGATAAGGTCCAAGTTACTGAACATGTTTGAATCTTTTCTGGGAAATCAAATTTATTCATGCAATTTGATTTGGGGTTTTCTTGTTTAGAATTCAATTTAAGTAGATTCCTCCTCCTTCCAACTGCAAGAGCTGGATGAATCCAATCCTTACGGAGCATGATCTGAGGCGTGCTCCCTACTGACTCATTGAGGATGGGAGAGGAGCGAGTGATAATGATGCGCTCGGAGAAAAAAGTAGGTCTAACCGGATTAGAGACCTCTGCGCATCTATTAGGAATGAGGGTATATATATATATATATATATATAATTTATTATCTCTACCCTGTGTTTACAAGAGTATGTGCTGCCATTTTTTCATGCCTTTCACTCTACTTAAATCCACACGAGTGTAGCAAAGAAACAAGTTGTATTAAAAAAAATACAAAGGTTGTAGTACACAGCTAATTTTATGAAAATTTTAATTTCTTTTTCTGCCTAATTTAGATAATCTTATAATACACAATAAGTTAATATTAGATTATGAGTTTTTTCCAGTAAGTTTTCCAGTAATATTAGATAATCTTGTAGTTGTGCTTGCTTCCAGATGCTTAACTGTGAGTACTTTTTCTTGTTTCTATGGTTGTTTTTTAGGCTTTAATTCAAAATCAGAATCCTCAAACTTAATGTTTGATTGTTATTGTTTGGCCAAGCAAAGTTTTTGACAGAATCATAGGTAGCTGTAACTTGTCTAATATGGGAGCTCCAAAGATTGGTCTAAGTTGTTGGATTTAGTGGGATTTCTGGAACTTTTTTTTTTTTTGGTTCTACTATATGCCCTATAGGGGTCAATTGGGTTATGGCTAATATAGGAACTTCAATGATTATTGACTCACCAGCAAAACCATGGTTGAACCAGCCAGGAGAAACCTATCCCAGGTTCCCAACATTGACTTCATTTATACCTAATAGACCAAACTGTAAACTGTACCAAATATGTTTATAATGACTTCACCCATGACAGTTTATATGATCTAGAGGAGTACTCATCATGTTCTCAAATCATATCACTGCAGTATTGTGGCAATCAGTTGTTAGGTTCTTTAGTGTACTTGTATTGGGTGTTGTTGGTTGGAATACACTAGTGTGTTGGATCGAATGAGTGCGATAGAGAGGGGGGGGGGGGGTGAATATCGCGCTTTTAAAATTTTTCTTTTACTTTAAAAACAAAATCGTGCAGCGGAAAAGTAGAGAACAGATTCGGTTACTTGGTTCGGAGCCTAGGTCGACTCTTACTCCAAGGCCCGCGATCCTTGACCGCACCGATGGGCAATCCACTAAGTCTCTTTTTTCCGAAAGCTCCGAAAGAAGCAGTGCGTACAAAAGATGAGTAAGATAGTAACAACCTACTATCTTACTTGAGTTAATTACAATGCAAGTTTATAATAAAAATATATCGACAATTTGATTTAGGATGTAGCTTGGTCGACACTTCTGGATGGAGTAGCTTGCAAGTTGTAGAGCAGTAGCACGATCAACAGAAGCTTCCATAGAGATGAATTTCAAATCAAAACAGTGTTACTCAGCCCTGGACCTCGAGCTCTCTTTTATAAGAACCGTCGACGTTCGGTCGACCGATCCATGGGTTCGGTCGACCGAATCCGCTCCCTTCCTTATGAGATTCGTTGAGATCTGATCTTCGAGCATTAACTGATCTTTAATGGTTCGGTCGACCGATAACCGTGTTCGATCGACCGAATGGTGAACTTCCCTTCTCGTTGAGATTCGCACTTAATGCTCCATTAATGCTTTTACTGTTCGGTCGACCGAACCTCATTTTCGGTCGACTGATCATGCTTTGATACCATGTTTGCGATCCTGATCTGTTTTGCCAAATTTGCTTGTTCGAATGTTCGGTCGATTGATAAAATGCCTTTTTCGGTCGACTGAACCTCCTGTTCAGTCGACTAAACCCTTGGTAAAATGAAGGTTTCTGAGTGCTGGTCGCGTGGCCGCTAACAGAGCTTGATTCTGAGTTCTGATTCAAAAGTTATGACCATTTGAAGTTCAAGGGGTCATATGATTCTGCAACACAAAGTTAGTTCGATATAACAATAATATTCCAGCAAAACAAAGTTAGCACAGTTATAATACATGAGTAGTAATATGCATGAGTATAACAGTTAGTACTGTCTTGATCTCAACTTGGAAACCTTCCCGGTTTCTTCAATTGGATCAGCGACCTTAGGTTGTTCCCTTCATGAACCCGACCTCACTGTCGCTCTTCCAGTTATTTATCTCAACCTACCTGCCAAACATTGAGTCCTCCAGACCTGTTTGGACTTTACTGTCTGGTCATGACTAGGGCTTTCCCGATTGAGTAAATAGCCTGCACACTTAGCCAAATCATCAGATTATAACAAGACTTAACTTGAACTAAGTTTCAAAATAAAATTTAATTAAGTTTTTAAAATAAATTTAATTAAGTGTTTTTATTAAGTTTTAAAATAATTTTAATTAAATTTTAAAATAGTTTTTTAATTAAGTTTTAAAATAATTATTTATTTATTGAAAAAGGTTATTGAATCCGTATTAGATTCAAACTTAGCTTTGGGTTAATCAACCAGGCTTCCTAAGGATAAGTTTTCAGTTCAGTGGCGAGGTATATGTCCTTCTTGTGTATCAACGGTGGACCACTTGCTGAAGACTTTCCAAACTGTTCCCGCTCAAAAAACTTAATACTAAATTTTGGTCTAACTAGCCCATGTTTAACTGGGGTAGCTTCGGTCAGATCCACTAGGTCTAGTGCACCAGGTAGAATACACAAGATTCAGCCTAGACATGCCTTCGACAAAGTTTCCTTAACGTACTATCATCTCAATTCATTCCGATGCTATGTTGTAGGTTTTGGTAAGTCTTTTTTATCTAACCGTTCTAAGCATAAGTAAACCTAATCCTAAGTGTATGAGTTTGGTTAATCATGTTGGTTGAATTGTCTTTCTAGTTGCTCTCAGTCATAGCTTAGATAAGGTCTATCTAAGTAGTGAATTTGACTCTTAGGGATTAAATAAAAATTTGGTTTAATTGGTTTGGTTAAATATTTTATTGGAACCCATGCTTGGGCTTGACTTATAACATTTTGACTGATTAAAGATAAGTATGGTTTGTTTGTTTTATTTGATTTATAATTGAGTCCCGATTTGTTGTACGTAGCTCGTTGCGACCCAAGTACCATATTTAAACGCTTGGATCCCAGTTTGAACTTTTCCAACATTTTCTTGAGTTGCTCGACTTGTCCTTTCAAGTTGGAATTTTCTTCCTCAAGTTTTGTAACTTGAGTCGAAGTTCCAACTTGAACATGATTAGTCGAGTCACTCAAGTTAACTTGCTTCTTAAGGTGGTCTATTTCCTTAAGTAGCAAGTTATTTTGTTTTTCAGATTTTGTTAATTTTTTAAACAAGCATTTAATTACTTTCAACATTTCAGACTTCGAATTGAAAGTTACCTTATCGGATCCTTCGAAAACGGATGCAAATCCGTGGCTTGTCTTAGACTCGTCGTCCAACTCTGACTCGTACTCATCTTCGGACTCTGACTCGTACTCATCTTCAGACTCGGATTCAGACTCTTCTGTCCTTGCCATAAATGCTATATGACTCAAGTGCTTTGGTTCTGATTTTGTTTTGGGCTTAGCTTCCTTATTTGGACCTGCATACAAAGCTAACCCTTTCTTGGTTTGACTCAAGTTAGTCTGCTCATGTAATGTTAATTCACAAAATAATTCATCTAATTTAATAGTAGAAGGATCCTTCGCAACTTTATAGGCATCTATAATAGATGTCCATAAGGAGTTTCGAGGGAATGAGTTAAGTGTATACTTGATGATATCACGATTCTCGAGTTGATGGCCGATGATATGTAGTCCTCCCTTAATCCTCATGTGTAGTTGGCTTGCCGACTCACCATCTTGCATTTTAATATTTAGTAATGAATTTAATAAAAGATCACGCTTTATTACCTTTGTCTCGTTTGTCCCTTCATGTAGTTTGACTAACTTATCCCACAACTCTTTTGCATTCTCGAAGAGGCCGACTCGTTTTAATTCTTCTTTTGATAATCCACATTGTAAAGTGTTGAGTGCCTTTGAATCAATTTGTACTTTCTTCTTTATTTCTTCTGTCCATTCCTCTAGGTTGTTGACTAGTGATGTGTAGCCGCATCGGATAATGAACCATTGATCAATGTCTGTTTTGAGAAAAACTTCCATCCTCTTTCTCTAGTATGGGAAATCGCTTCCATCGAATAGCGGAGGACGCACGGTCGAATATCCCTCAGATTGTGCCATTTGTTCTTGCACCAAAAGTTGAGAAACAAAAAGAATTTCCAAGACTCTCGTATTGGGATTAGTAGTGCTGGAAAAAGAAATAAGAAAAGAAAGAAAATTCTAAAAGAAAAAGAAAAGGAATAAGTGAAAAGAAAAAGTTTTAAAAGTGTTTTGAAAAACGGTTAAGTAATTTCAGAGCTACGAGGTTTTGATACCAATTGTTGGATCGAATGAGTGCGATAGAGGGGGGGGGGGTGAATATCGCGCTTTTAAAACTTTTCTTTTACTTTAAAAACAAAGTCGTGCAGCGGAAAAGTAGAGAACAGATTCAATTACTTGGTTCGAAGCCTAGGTCGACTCCTACTCCAAGGCCCACGATCTTGACCGCACCGATGGGCAATCCACTAAGTCTCTTTTTTCCGAAAGCTCGGAAAGAGGCAGTGCGTACAAAAGATGAGTAAAATAGTAACAGCCTACTATCTTACTTTAGTTAATTACAATGCATGCTTATAATAAAAATATACCGACAATTTGATTTAGGATACAGCTTGGGCGGCACTTCTGGATGGAGTAGCTTGCAAGTTGTAGAGCAGTAGCACGATCAGCAGAAGCTTCCACATAGATGAATTTCAAACCCCAACAGTGTTACTCAGCCCTGGATCTCGAGCTCTCTTTTATAAGAACCGTCGACGTTCGGTCGATCGATCCTTAGGTTCGATCGACCGAACCCGCTCCCTTCCTTCTGTGATGAGATTCGTTGAGATCTGATCTTCGAGCATTAACTGATCTTTAATGGTTCAGTCGACCGATAATCGTGTTCGGTCGACCGAATGATGGACTTCCCTTCTCGTCGAGATTCGCACTTAATGCTCCATTAATGCTTTTATTGTTCGGCCGACTGAACCTCATTTTCGGTCGACCGATCATGCTGTGATACCATGTTTGCGATCCTGATCTGTTTTGCCAAATTTGCCTGTTCGGTCGACTGATAAAATGCCTTTTTTGGTCGACTGAACCTCCTGTTCAGTCGATTGAACCCCTAGTAAAATGAAGGTTTCTGAGTGCTGGTCGCGTGGCCGCTGACAGAGCCTGATTCTGAGTTCTGATTCAAAAGTTATGACCATTTGAAGTTCAAGGGTTCATATGATTCTGCAACACAAAGTTAGTTCGATATAACAATAATATTCCAGCAAAACAAAGTTAGCACAGTTATAATACATGAGTAGTAATATGCATGAGTATAACAGTTAGTACTGTCTTGATCTCAAATTGGAAACCTTCCCGGTTTCTTCAATTGGATCAGCGACCTTAGGTTGTTCCCTTCAGGAACCCGACCTCACTGTCGCTCTTCCAGTTATTTATCTCAACCTACCTGCCAAACATTGAGTCCTCCAGACCTGTTTGGACTTTACTGTCTGGTCATGACTAGGGCTTTCCCGATTGAGTAAATAGCCTGTACACTTAGCCAAATCATCAGATTAAAACAAGACTTAACTTGAACCTTTGACAACATCAAAACTCAGGTTTGATTCTAGTGCACTTTGCACCAACATAGTGTACTTGTATGGTTTTCGAGTGTTGCAACTTGAAGATTACCAGAGTGGGACTTTGGCTTCGTGATGGAGCCCACATGAAAGGAATCTAAATTGTTGTGGTTCTCGATTGAGCTTTATATGCTGCCAACTCAAAATGATTTTAGGTAGAGTGACTAGATATTATAAAGGATGTCAAGTATAAATGTCGGGAAAGGGGTTGATTGTGTGATATCCGTAAATGCGCGACCATCGTTAAATAATAAAATATCGTTCGCTGAACTGTAAATCGAATACTAATTCAAATCGCGAAGCAGATTATCTAAAGCAATTGAAGTTGACAGAATCATGAGAGAAAGAAAACAAACTAAGAAAGCAAGAAGAGTTTGCGGGAGAAAATCAATTTTGGGAAGTAATTCTAGGACTGCAGTTTCGCCACGATGATCATTAACACCTTAAATGTTATTCACTCTTTTACGTATGTGTTTGATAATTATGAAGGTGGTTTATCTCGAGATACCCGATATAGACTTTTGGAGTAATACCGGTGTACCTACCCATATGTGGTGCCTATTGTCAAGATAACCTTCCTAAAGCGATCACTTTCTTAGGTGGCCTTCTAGGTGTTATCCCTTATTTTGTGATGTCGAATTGGGGTAAACCTATTAAGCTCTGTGATAGTTATTGGTGCTCTTGTGAGGTTTCGAATTACTTTCATGAACAACCCCTTAGGTCTTGAACTTTAGGGGTCGGGGAATTGGGGTCACCTCTCGGCCTTGCCCGACCTCCCGTGGGATATGAAAATGCATGCGAGTGTCATAGTTATGTATGCATACTAAAGTCGGATCATAAACCAAACACGTCATGTGATAAAAGAGATGAATAAATATTAAATGCATGTCTACAATTAATTGGGCAACTTTCTCATCCTAAAATCAAAAGAACTACTTCATAAAGATGGAGTTACAATACAAAAAAGCATTCTACAACTCAAATCAAAGAGAAAAGAGGGAAAACTTAGTCATCATGTGTGTCGATGTCTTTGGATGAACTCCAAGCTCTTGGGAAGATGGAATCTCTACAGCTCTTTGGAAATGACACTCACCTAGGATTCTTTGTCACTAGCAAACCCCTCCTTAGGGAAGGGTAGAACCTCTTGATCCCTCGATGCCTCCAATAGATACCCCTTTTTCCTTTTTATAACCTCTAAGGATACCAAAATTAATAAACTTCCCAAAAAAGTTAGGGGCACTTTCCTAAAATACAAAATTTCCATAAAAATAAGAGATTGCCGCCACATAGTCCACGGTCATGTTGGGCAGCACGGCTTGGCCGTGTGACACTCTGGATGTCTCCTCATCAAACAACAGAGAAGAACATGCCCGCCCGTGTTTCTTGCGGGAAGTTCGGTTGTCGATCTATTTCGTGCTTAACTCTTCAAATGATGCACGGTTGTGTCTCCTCAGTCGACATGGCTAGACCGTGCATCTTGCTGGAAAATCACATTCCAAAGTTTTTTTGTCTCCATTTTAGCTCCACATTCATGTTATGTCAATAAAAACATGCGAAGAACAGTTCTTTGAAAAAAGGAAGAAAACATATACATGGAATACACACATCACGAGACATCTCCAATTTTTCTCATATTGAAAATTAGAGAATTTATATATCCTGGTGTATAATTAGGGCGGACCACATAAGTTTTATTCCTACATCAAGCTTTTTGTCAGACTATATCACTATTATTATTTAAATTAATTAAAATTATTTTTTATTACATTGCCCTTTTTTTGTTTTCTTCTACTCCTTCCACCTTAGTAGGTTCAATTATCTAACTATTGAATCTATTGGTCATATTTATTCCTAACAATTCAACACTTAGATCCATAATGTAAGATAGGTCATAGCGCAATATTAGTTTTCGTATTGTCTAAGGGCACAATAATCACACAAAACACAAGAAGTTACTTTTCATTTCGACCATCATCAATATTGTCTCCCCGTTGAAATATAGATTTAGGGTATGTAAAACTTATACTATTGCATTGTCATTCATCTCAACTATCCTTTTGCTACTGAAACATACATTTACTTTTTGTTCTAGTCGTATTAAAATGTTTTGTTTTTAAAAATTTGATCGAATTATATTTTCATCAATTAACACAACGTCACATGGATTAACAAAAAAAAACAGACCAAGGAATCACTCTTGGGCTTTCCTTGCCACATCTTATGTGTGATAATCTGATAAGCGCACAGCTGGCTAATGGTTTTTGAAGCTTTAGAATTAATGACATTAACTTGATGTCAGTGCATTGCATGCCAATTTTCTTATGAAAAAGGCAGGTCTGGTTCTACATCACTGTATAGTGGAAACTAAATAAATATAATATC